>NW_007577775.1:532010-627622 GCF_000690725.1 Stegastes partitus
GAAGCTGTTATTGCTGCCAAAGGAGCTGCAACCAAGTACTGACTGTGACTTAGTAACTTAGTGTGAATACTTTTGCAACCCACTGTAAGTTATTAAAAAAAGGCTTTTTTTCCAAAGCAGAACAGAAACATTCGTTGATGCTCCCAGCAGCCTTCCACATGATGTGAATAATCTGAAAATACTGATAAAACTAAAAACTCATCTATTCAGTCTGGCTTTTATGCAGTGTTTTATAATTTTATGGTTTTAGTATTTATACTTATTCTATTGTTATGATCCATATTATTTTTTAATTCTATTTCATTTAGTTAATGTTCTTCAGTTTTAGTCTAATCAATTGATTTTAAACTGTAATATTTCACAATCATGCTTTCATCACTTGTTTTAGCTTTCATTTATCTTTAACTACCCATTCTTATGTTGTCATATTTAACCATTTTTGTGTGCAATTGTCTCTCAATTTAATCAAACATCCAGTGTTTTGTCAGCTGCTTGTTAAGCAACTTGAACTGCATTTGATTTGTTTAAAGAGTGCCACATAAATAAAGATTGTTTGATTGATTCATTGATTGATTTTTTTTTTCTTCAAAAGAGCAGCTGCAGTGAGTAGTTTTACTGCAGGATGGGCCAATATATTAAGATGCATTTAAATCAGTACCCAAAAGTTGCTCTGCACAGCAGTTTGGGACAATAAACCGCAGAAAAACACAAAAACAACACAATCACACAATCACGTACAAAGAACGTTACAGGAAAATCTGTGTTTGTTTCATTGAGAAACAGATTTTTTTTTTTTTCATTAAAATTTGGTTCAATTGAAAGTTGTGGATAAATAACCAAATCAAATAACCAAAAGTGAGACTTTACCCCTGGGAGGCTCTTTGTTGTGTGTCGGACTTTGGTTAATCATTTCTTACCGGGACACCCGGAACTATTTACCGTCCACCGTTGGAAAGCAGTAAAGGTGAGCAGCGCGAGACGTTAATAACAGCAGGTAAAAAATAAAATAAAATAAACTACACGGAATAACTGTGTTTTTTAGTTTCATATTCTGTGTCTACAGAGCCTCCAGTTGGCCTCCAGTCCAGTTAGTTCCCCGTTAAGCTGAGAGTCGGCAGGTTCCTCAGCGTCTCACCAAGCAGCAGGTTGTAGGTTAGCTTCAGTCGAGCTACCACCATTAGCATCGCTGCTAATCAGTCCTCACTGACAGAATACCGCCGTATGTGAAGTCACGTCACCTGTAGTGAGGCTTAGCCCCCACTGACAACACCAAAAGTTGTTGTGTCACCGTTGAAACACAGGACAAACAACAAACGCCGAAGCCTAGCTAACCTGAAACACACACAAAACCTGGAAAACGAGTAAGTGGCTAACCGGAAAGTGGTTGTTTAGGATGTAATTTAAATGAAAGTTGCTTTACTCTTTTAAGAAACACTACAAATAAATAGTCTAATTATAAATAGGGTCCCCGTCGTGACCACAAGATGTCGTCAGTTATCGTTTCAGGTCCTTTGTTGGATGGTAGTGGGCTTTGAAATAATTTTACTGGTCTGAGGAAATCAAAAGTAACGGCTTTAAAGGTATGTTCATCATATATTTTGGCAGTACAAATTAAGCCTTTGTCATTTCTTCCAATTACAAACACCTTTTCCTGTTTAAAAGTATAGAATTGGTTTCAAAACTTTAGCCTTTTAATGTTACATTGCTAATGTACACGACCATCTAATATAGTAAGCTAATAGCTAACTAGCAGTAAAATGTATCATTATCTGGCTAAAAGGCTAATAAGCTAACCTGATGTTAAGCTAACAACAGTATGCTACATTAGCTTGCTGTAGCTACCTAACTTGAAATCTTAATGTAGGCTAAACCTCCCTAGTGATTCGTGATTTTACATCATTTTTATGTCAGGAATTTAAAGATATGTTAACTTACAGGAAAGCTATAGTGTCTCAAATTGTGGTTTATGTTTTGTAGACCTGTTAATCCAAATTGAATGGCTAAAATCATTGATTTAAACAATCAAAATAATCTCTATGTTTTATCTAGCATTGATGTAACAGTGAAAGTAAAAGCAACATTTAAAAAAAAAGTGAAAACAAAGTTCCTCTTATGCATAAGTACCAAGTTTGTTTTGCTCAAAAAGACACGCCATTAGGGCTTATTCCTTTAGCGCTTCAAGATTTTCCATTTACTTTTATTAGTTTTAGTTTGTCATGATTTAATTACCCTCTAAATTTGTTCACTTAGACAGACTTCTTGTGTATAAATTGTATTGATGTCAAAATGTATATATATCATAAGAAAATAGAGATTGTTCTCAAGGAGGCTGTCCAGATTAGTGCCATTATTTGTCATGTTTCTGATGACAATGTTTACTATTTGGCTCTAATTAAGCTGTCTAACAGTTCATTATTATATAAATATTCATGAATTATATGAATCTATACTGCATTAAGCATTATTGCAGATTATCAGCATTGAGTTGATGGCCTCGGTTCCCAAGGAGAAATTAGACTAAGTCAGCAATATGGTAAATCCTCTCAGATACACATTTTGTAACATTTAAATCATGTACAAAACAACAAATGTCGCAGTATTAGGCTGTCACCTACATTTTATGATAATATGGCTGCTCTGCATTATGGTTATGGAGATTGAGTGTCACGTTCAAAACAGTCCCCATAAACCTGCTATTCAATATCACAGACTTGCTGTTTAAGTTTGAATACTGTGTAGCAATACATAGTGATGTTTTCCTTGTGAGATGGAAATACGTTTGGATGGATTTTTCTTTGGTCTGCCTGGGCGAGTCTCTAAGCCTTGATGCTGTGCTGGAAAACAAAGCTCATTTTGAACAAATTAATGTTACAAAGAAATCCTTCATTCTATTAGCTAATTTGCTATCCTGTTTCATTTGAATAAGTACAGCTATCTAACATTTGTTAAAGAGACAGCTGTTTCTGGAGTAAATCCCCTAATTTGATCAGCTTAATTGCAATAGATTTTGTAAATATCAAGATTGAATGCAGCAACTTTGTCAGTTAGTACAAGAATGCTTTAAACTTAATCTAATAAAATTGCATAAGGGAACCTTTGCAAAGCCACTTACCCTGTAAAAGGCTTGCATACCCATTAGGCAAAAATTCCCTTAGACAGGAATAGATAGCAATTGATTGGGACTTCCTTGAAAATATGTGATCACTCCCCCTAATTTGTGATTTGGTGAAGTCATTGGGTGGTCTCCAAATGCTGTTTTGTCACTGGTCTCACTTGTCATTTGATCCTGGATTAGGCGGCCACTTTTTCTTCTGGATCCTAATAAGCCTCATCAAGAAGTCAATAATGTGGCCATTCTAGCCAAGAAAAACCCCAGTCCACTCTCCATGTAATGACTGTGAAGGGTGCAATCGTCATTTTGTTTCACATTTTGTGCATTTATTCAGCATTTTTAGATGGAAGATGATCTCTCCTCTTATTTAACAGTAAATCTCAAAGGATCATTTTTTGCTTTTTTTTTCTTCATTATTTACTGTATAAGTAAAACTTGAACTCAGTCTATGTATACATATTAAGCTGAGTTTTTGAAGGAAAAATTGTTTTCAGTTTTTTTTTTTTAGCAACCTGCCAAAAGTATGACGAAGCTCTTCTGCTTTTCTAACAGATCTCCGACATGTCTGAAGTGAGCAGCCAGCTGCCTGAAAATCCCATCTCTGCAGTCGGAGTAGTCTCTTCAGTCAGCAAGGTCCCTGAGAACTACTATGTTGTAAGTAGAGCTGTCCTGAGGATCAGTCTGTCATAGATCAATATTGGCTAAAATAAAGTCAATCATAATCTGGTACTCTTTTTTATTTATTTATTTATTTTTTCCTATGTTGTGTGTTGTCCACCTCTACTGATATGCTGCAAGACGCAATAACAGTCAGGCTCAACTCTACGGACAGAAAAATTGTTTGGTCTGGCTGATAAAGACTATTTTGACGTCCAAGTTGACAAAATATATCAAACTGCTTGACTTTTCAAGTCCATCATTTGTCCTCTCTGTTTCTCACTTAAAAGATTAGCATACAAAGCTTCAGAAGGCAACTTCTTTTTATAGCCAGCGCTGATTGTCACTTTTACTGCTTATAGTGACAAATGGGTTAGTAATTCCATGAGTAACTTGAGAGGAGGCCAAAATAAAACTTATGCATTGCTTAGTTTGCTTGCTCTCAATAGTCTGTATGCTGCCAAAGATTGTTTATGAGGTAAAATAAGCATCGCTCTGATACACTGAGGAGTACCAGACGTCCTCCCTGGTCAGTTTCCTGAGTTCCATTGTTTCAGGTAAACTTGCTTAAATGTTGTGAGTGATCTGTGTATAATATATATATATATATATACTTAAATGTTGTGAGTGATCTGTGTATAATATATATATATATATATACTGTACAACACAAATATTACATACATACAAACATTACCATTAAACATTTCAAACAAATATAAGCATTGTGTTAATTGTATTGGGACTAGGCCCAGTAAAGCTTGGTTGGGACATCGATAGTTGCATTTGTTTTGAACTGTAAGAGACTGCACATGTGTTTTGTAATACACTGTTTAATTTAATAGACTATTTAGAGATTCACTCTACACATTATATTTATCTTTTTAGAAAACACAGTTCATAAAAAATGTGGAATTTGTGTACTCTTATGAGACTGAAAATGTTTTTGGCAGCATTATGTTAGGGCCAGAATACAAATTGTCAATCACTAATGGGAGGTCTAATCTGACATCTAATAAAGGTTTTGTTTTTCCTCTCTGCTGTTGGCTGTACATGTAATTGTTTCGACTGTTTGTGTAGCATAATGGTAAGCCAGGATGCTGGCAGCCATCCAAGGTGTTTTTTGTTCGAACTGTTAGATGACTTATTCATAAAGTTTACTTTGATGATTAGGAGGACTCACTTTATTGGTTGCCACCAGTATTGTAGATACACCAGAGGCAAGGATTTAATGATGTTTGGTTGAAGCCCATATCATTTACCTTTGTCGCCATGTTTTCTTATATTCAAGTCTAACAACAACATCACCATTAAGACTAATATGTCAGGATGTGAAGTAGTGCAGGGTAGGCTGGTTAATGAGAACTTTTCGTAGTTGTAAATGAGTTGGAGGGAAAAGAAGAGAGGAGAGTCTCTAAGTTTAATAAAGCACAAAACAAGCTCAAGGGCAGATCTCTCTTCCTCTTGCTCTCTCTTCCTATTCAGACCTCTTTTGTTTTCACCCTACACCCACAAACCCTCCCTCATCCCCCGGTTTTTATCTCTTCCTGCTCCACCCTACACACCCAGCTTGTTCTAATCTCTGGCAGATGATTGTGGGTTGGCATCCGAAGGAGCCACTGGCAGGGAAACTGCGTACACACCACACGGTAGTGACAAACAGAGAGAAGCCCCATCAGACTTCCTCCTCTGCTGCTCCAGTGCACCAATACATTTCAGTTGATGTGCAAATACTGTGTAAGTTCTCGAGGGCAGTGCACCAGCAGTTTCAAATTTGGAAACAGTTCAGACTTACAGATTAATTTAGAAGAAGACAATGAAAGCACGGTCACAGTAGTAAAGATGAAACAATAAACTGTTACTGCAGTCTTTCTATTATATTTTTTGTGGACCATGATTTAAAATATTTACACTATTAAAACATGTATGTATGACCGTCTTATGAAAATGCAGTATTCCTTTCTTAATTAAATACTATTTTATTTAGCTTTAATTTTGCATACATATTATTTATTATATTATTATTTATTATTATTTTACAACAACAATGACATCACATAGATAGATAGATAGATAGATAGATAGATAGATAGATAGATAGATTATTGATATTTTGGTGTACTGCATGAAACAACAACAGCTACCTCTGGGGTAACGGTCTACACTGAAAAGTTTTGCTGAAGGTTTGAATTGGTTAAAGAGGCAGCCCTGCTAGTTTTTTTTTTTCTCACTGAATTAACATTTTAATGACAGTGCTCGCCCCTGTGCTTGCAAAACAATTCCCCCATCACTATTTTGAGCAGACATCATGACTGCATCCTGGACTTAGCACCATAAAAGACATCTGTGATCTTATCCATCCATTATCTATCCACCACTTTATTCTATAGAGGGTTTGGGGGTAGCTGGAGCCTGTCTCGGATGGACTTAGAATAAATACAAACAAGTCCATAGCAAATCGAGAAGGTGGCGCAGCCAGACCATTTTTGCGCAGCATTGTGTCAGCACGAGAGAATGGTTTGGCTATGAGAGAATATGTATGACGTACAGGTGGCAATGCTTCTTGTCAGGCTTACATGTTTATCCCTGTCATGGTAGGTGAGGATGCATGTTTGTAGAAAAACAGGGTTTCACTAAAGGTAGTTTAAAGCCTTTAACCAGCTTATATTTATACGAATATAATTCAGTCTGTGTTTGTTTTCTTTATAAAGTAAAATATAAAAGAAACTTCTTTCAAGGTAATAACATATCAAGCATAAAAAGTCAAGTGCAAGTCAGTCTCCAGAATAAAAATTCAAGGCCTTTCAGACTCTGAAGCACGATTTCAAATGTATTTGTCCCATCTTCAAGAACATCTTTTGAACATCACTATGTGGTCTTTCATCTGCAGACTTGAAATGCAAACAAAAATATCAACACTCTGTATCAGTGTACTAATGCACCGCTGAGGAGGGGAAGTCTCAGGATATTAAGCTGTATTGATTTTTCTTCCCTTTCATACTCGAAATCTTTTCAAATTCCTCCTTAATACTGACTTCTCACCATACTTACCGTACATTTTATATAGCAGATCAAAGGGCTGATTAACTCTTTTGCTCTCTGATACGGTGCGCTCACATCTCTGAACTTGAGCAGGTTGTTCCAACACAAGAGAGCACAGGCCCAGATCAAACACTGCTCCACTGGGATCAGGAGCTTTGCTGAAGCACCAGCAGCCACCCAACATCAAATACCATGAGCAGACTCTCACATGCTCTGTGCGAGGATTGCAAAAGGGATTTGCCAGCTAGCTGTTTCTCGCTGCTTTCAGCTAAACTAATTGCACCACGCTTAATGCACAGCTATGAGTTGTATAAATCTCCTCATCTGGATCTCAACAAGAAGGCAACTATATTTCCCGTAATCTTAAGCAATTATTTCACTTTTTTTCCTTTCAAAGTAACTGCAGCTTTAGTTCTTCAATATATATAGTCAGAAGTCAGTTTATTTTCAGTTAAAAGATAAGATCTGACACATTTCATCTTTTCAGCTTTTCTGTTCTTCTTTCAAGGGACTGTTTGATTCCCCGCATTTCTGTATTTCTTTTTCACCTGGTTTCACTCTGGAGAATTTAGATTGTATGCTTTTATATCTTTGTATTCACAATAATGCTGGTGGTGTCTGTCTCCAGAGATGCTTCACAGGAATATTCAGCACCCCCTGAAGACATGTTTCATAGGTGGGCTTTTAGATCACTGGAAGTCTAAGGTTTTGGAAAGTGGCAGTTAAATCGGTCATCGCATTTTGAATCAAATAATTCAACCATATTTCAATATCTGAGCTGTGATATCTCTTATCAGACATGTGACATTCTTCTCTCTGAAGCCCGTGTAATGATGGAGCCATGCAGTGGCACAGCTGAAAGTATAAGAGGAGAGCCAGCGCAACTTTACACATGCTTTTTCTGCCGTGGCTCAGCAGTTGGCGTTTCACATTCAAGCTGCGTCGCATCCTTGCTGCCGGCGGCTGTGGCAGGATGATGCCTGAGGTGCCTCCTAGGAGGACCGTGCCCTCGTTACTCCTCAACTTGACTTTGGGTTTCACAAAGCGAGCCCTTTGTTTACGCTGACAGGATGCGCTGGCTACTGACCTGGAAAAAGTGGCCAAGACGGGTTGTCTTGTAAGGAAGAGGGAGGCTGGTGATGTATAGGCTCCTTCTGGGACCTTTCATGGAACTGCTGTTGGAGACGCCCCGCAATCCCTCTCTCTGCTCATCTTCTCCCCTTTCTCTCTCTCTCATCCTACTATCTGTCTCTGTTCCCCACTCTAGTCTCCGCGCGCATCCCATCTAGTCAGTCGTGGTTTTGCATGAATCTCCCCATGCCATGTTTCCCCCACCCAGTCACTGGGGTCATTCATCATTATTGTCAAGGGGGTAATGTGTGTGGGTGGGTGCAGAGATCTATGACTTCTTCATTTGAATGAACCTCATTAGATTGACTCTTCTTTGTAAAGGATCCCTTTAGAAAATAAGTCTGGCAGTTATTTAGGTGATTCTCACATGATAGCCAATGGAACATGACGTTTCAGCCAAGCATGTTTGCTCGAACGATGGAAGAGTCTCTGTGATGCAGTCTGCAGGTTCTATTTTGCTTTATCATTCTGCCCTGCGTACCTACATTTACATAGCAATGTAGTGTAGGACCTTGAGCTTGACTTGTGGTGCCCACATGCCGTCAATATGATGCAATCTATTTTTTTTACTGACTCTACTGCTCATTTACAACCATGAATGAGCCTATAGTACAAGGGCGAGCTGCTCAAGTCTTTGGATTTAGACTTTGCTTGAAATTCACTGTAATTTATTCTTAGAAAACTTGTCTCCTTAAATAATACAAGTAAAGCTATCCATGGTGTGTTTGTGTACTCAGTTTACCTGTGTCTTGTGCAAGCAATATAACATAAGGTTATTAAAAAAATAAAAACAAATAAAATGCATTCTGCATTTACCCTAAATATAATCCCTGCTTTCCCATAGACACACATTGAAGTTTGGTTTCCTTATTAGAGCAGATCCTTGTCAGGGCATCTTTAATCAGCCCAGTCCCAAGGGATGATATTTTTAGCCACCTTTTTGGAGGCTAAGACTCCTTTACCCACGCAGAGCACTAATGAGATGGAGCACTAGTGTAGGCAAGCGTTAATTAAGGCTAGTATGCAAAGGAAGAGGCAAAAGCAGCACGCTCATGGCATACATACATTAACTTTATCCCACCTCCTGCATGTTTTTTTTTTCTTCTCCTTGTTTTTTTCTCTCTTTTTTTTCACGTAGGTTGCACAAACAACAGATGGCTCTGACGCCGACCTGTGGAAGGACGGCTTATTCAAATCCAAGGTCACCCGCTACCTCTGTTTCACCAGAAAAACTGTAAGCATGAATGTAAACTTCTCCCTTTCCCTATGCATTGTGCATGAACACCTTATCTGCAGCACCTTTTTTTTTTTTTTTAGTTTGCCAGTGGTTATTAACTCGCTTCCCTGCCCCCGGAATATCTTAATGCACTTTGCACTTTGATCAGTGGAAGTCCCACTTAAAAAGGCCAGCATTGGCAGAGCAGTTTTGAAGTTTTACATATAATGGATTTGCATGCATATTCCAGATGAATAATACCTCGGAGAAATATTTTTCATGTTGTAAGCCCTCCTGAGGATATTATTTATGTTTATTCATGAAATAACAATGAGCTGTATTTTAACAATTCCAATTTATTCAATCAACAGCGTCCCTGTAGAGAAAATGGTTACAACCAGTGATTCTTGAAAGCTGATGCACATATAACTTTTGAATATGAAAATACTCCTTTTTTATGTCAAGAATTACTCTACATAAAGCGCTGTCAGTATGGGTGTGCTATGAATAGAG
The DNA here is from genome assembly GCF_000690725.1 of Stegastes partitus. Taxonomy (NCBI): domain Eukaryota; kingdom Metazoa; phylum Chordata; class Actinopteri; family Pomacentridae; genus Stegastes; species Stegastes partitus. The sequence goes on from NW_007577775.1 coordinate 541,682, forward strand.
CTCCCAATTTGAGCAGCCGTTACTCCTCTGTGGCTGAAATGATCTTTGCATTATATTTCTCATAATGCTGTTGGGTCATTTTTAGACTCCTGTCCTGCCTGCAGCCTACAGCTGAGGTGTTTTTGCTTGGCTGTCAGCTGCTCTATGGCCATAAATACACCTGCTTACATTGCCAGGATTATCAACCTGTCTAACCTCAGCTCATACAGCTTACTTGGCTGTCTATTAATTAAGTTTCCCTGGGTTGCAGGTGGATAATGCAGACAGTATTGTAAACAAAACCTGCATTTTTGTTATTACTTTGCATCAGTTCAATTTTAGGACTTAATCAAGTCATTTTTTTTCAGTATGTCCTCTAAAAGGCAGGCAACTTGGCAGCGGCCGCCTCATGTCTGAGCTCAATCTGGCTCTCAGTTTAGTATATAGCATACAAATAGCCTTTCCCTAGTTCCTGTATATTATCTTAAAATGTGTGTCCACATTGTTTTAAAGACTTTGACACAAATAAAACATGACGGAGCCATCAACAAAGGCTATTTTGTCTGCCAGTCAATGGAGCTCCCACTGTAATTGTCTATGACAAAAACAGATTCTGTAAAATTAGCCCCTGAATTATGTGGGGGGAAGTAAATAGTTTGTGATTTATCATACTCTAGGTTGAAGGTAGATAGCCCCTTTTGTCAGGTCGTGATGGAAAAAATCTCTCCAGAAAAAGGGGGAAAACACTAAAAAAGGTTTCATGCATAGTAATAACATTCATCCATATTCCTCCTTACGTCAGTATAAAAACTATGAATAAAAAATGCCTCTAATGGTAATGACTGTCGGGCAACAGTAGCAGTGGAATCCAGGCTTTTCGGACGCATCAAGTCACGCCTGGCTCGCCCCACTCTCTACTGCCGCTGTGTATTATTGCAATTTATTATGGCAAAAAATGAAAATGTAATGGGAGGCAGGGAAGAGTCATGCTTGAAAATGTCAACTACACAGTCCCTGATTATTTTTAACTAGTCCCATTCTGTTGATCAGACTGCCTGCTCTGTCTCCCATCATCCCCCAGCTTCTCGCCAAAAGGTTGAGAATGATTACAAGTTCACAGTTGCATTCTCTCACTCCAAAAAAAAGCTATTAGAGAGTAATTACTTGAGCTACTTTGTCAACCATTCTCTTTAGAGACTTCCTGAGCTTTTAGTAAATCACTGACTCTATTATCTCTACATTTTCTTCCCTGAGCCCTCCAAAAATGACTAACCTTTTCATATTCTTGCTCTCTGTCCTTTTAAAAGTTGAATTTGCATACTTGATTTTAAATTTCCAGCCTTTGCTCTATCTTTCAGGGGCCTGACGTCGTTGTGGACATGAAACTGACTGACATTAAGGACCCGTTGCCAGAGTCCTTCATACCTGTGCAAGAAACAATAGACACAAGTAAGTAAACAGTCAATACCGACCACAGACTCGCTCCCCTCCTCTTCCTGTTTTTTTTTTTTTTTTCCCCACTCTCCGACCAGCTTATGCGGAGGTCCTCAGGGGCAGCTTTGCTTGAGATAGTGAATGTTTTATGGGTGCAGGTTAGCTTAATTTATGGCAGACTGTGGGAATAAAATAAACATTTTGCCCTGGAGGTACAAGAGAAGAGAATCATGAGTCATTGTTTATCTCAGCTGGAGCTGTGCTTTTCTTTATGAGGGGCTTATTTATTTATGTATTTATTTGGGGAGAGGACGAGTGGATGGGGGTTATCTAATATTAATGAAATGCATTCCCCAATGCTTTAGTGCTTTTTGAGTGCTACGTATTTCCCCCTCACTATCCATGCCTTGGAAATGTAATAATATTTTGGTGTGGGGAGTGAGGACAGCTTGTTTATTATTTTTATTATCATTGCATTTACACTGCACTTTCTAGTGTTGCTGGGGAAATAAATGAGCAAGGCACAGATGCAATATAGGAAAGCATTGCAATGCTTTTTTTTTTTTTTTTTTGCCAGAATGAAGAAAAGAGATTATGTTTTGTTTGGCTATGTTGTAATTTAATGTTTTATTACTTTATGTGAATCCATGTTTAATGTATACATGTGACATTATGTATGACTTTCTATCTAGAATATCGAGTTTAAATCCCTGCTGTGCACTAAAGCTGATGGAGGATTCACTTCCTTCTGTCATTTTACCTACTAAAATGATAAAAATGATAATAATGCATGTGAATTTTGTGGCTTTCCAGTGTCCAGTCATTTCCCTTTGAGCACAGCAATTCACCCAGCAACTGATATTAGCTCATCTCTTATTCTGGGACTGGTAATGACTAAATAGCCAAGTGTAAGTGGGATTAGTGAATACATATTTCTCCGAGAGGTTCAAAATGCCTATAGGTTTTTTTAGCCCGGATCTCGGAGACAGAGCGGAATATGCAACCACCAATTCCTTTCTGACACGCTCATATGTACTTGACTCATCAGAGGAAGCTGCCATGAGGAAGAGGAGGCTCTGTGTGAAAATGAGCCCCCGTGAGGCTGCCGAGACAGCCATATATGACATCCAGATCGTAGCGAAGTCCAAGTACCATCTTGTTAACTACACCTGTATGGGGTGAGCTGTTTGACACTGAGAATCAATGAAATCAGGGTGTTTTGTAACTTGTATCAGTCACCAGATTTTTGAGATTTTTTACAATATGAATCATTTTGTCATTTGCAGGAAGACTTATTATCCTGCTGTTTAAAAAATTGTGAAACACCTGTATGTGTCCTTTTACCTTTACACAGTGAGATGAACAATATGGGAATATGGTATCGGATGGGAAATGTTTCTCAGCATCAGTCGTCCGAGAAAACTTCCAGCTCAGTGCAAAGTGACGCCCTGCCCAACACAGCAAGGTAACGTTACGCTACAATATTCAGCAGCACAACTTGCAGTTCAACTTTCCTCTTTTGCTTTCCTTTTTATTTCACGCTCAATGTACTCGCAAGCTTTTGTTACGCTTCTGCACCATATGTACGACAATGAAGACACAAGCAATTGATCACTCCCGGGCAATCTGCCGTAAAGGTTGTGGCTGGACAACAAAGTAGCGAGGGTGAACTGGAGAGACAGGCTAACTAGACAGGATCCCCTGAACAAGAACATGAGTTCAATGAGGGCTAAACTCCTGCTATTTGTGGTGTGTCCCAGGAGGCAGAGGCAGGTCGCTCCTCTGACTGTGGTGACAGGAGTGTTGTACTGTGCAGACAAAGAGGAGGAGATGTAGCCCGGAGAGGGAGCGACAGCTGCAGAGGAAGGGAGGAGAGCTCCCAAGATCTCCGCCATACTGGAATGTGTGTGTCCCCTCCTCTGCTCATGCTGCTCCGGCTTCCTCCGCCTCAGGCCTCAGAGTGAATGGAGCAAACCTTTGTACTGTGTCCAGATCAAACAGCTCAATTATTTATCACAATGAAGAGCTGGGGATTTCCACAGCAAATTGTAAATAAACAATTGAGACTCCTTCGGTGTGGTGCCGCTATGGAGAGGGAAGCTTGGCACTGGGCTCTGATGTCTTTGCCAGCTTGAAGTGCTATGTTCTGCCATCCTGTGCTGGGCTGAGTAAAAGCCACTTAAAAGCCACAACAGGCCAGAGCGGTGGATGCCAGCAGGCATATTCATAACAGAGCTTCTGTTCACATGGCCACGCAGTGCGATGAAAACAATAAAATGGACAGCTGGGGATTCAAAACCCAAGTTCAAACTGCGTTGAGTTTTGTGAATCGTCCATATTTTGGAAGTCGATGGTCAATAATCTTTGATGTGTTGAAGTTATGGCGAGAGCTCAGGCCCATGTGCGCCTTCACAACTCTTGCCGGTAATCCTCAGTTCTTTTGAAGCCCACTTTCAAGTTGGTGAGGCTCAGAGGTTGGAATAAATTGCACCTCGAAGCGACTCACACCCCCCTCCTGATGCCTGCTGAGATCACAGGCTGCTGTTTTTGTATTAACATTAAAATTCATTCCACAGTCAGAGTCTTCTTTTGAGAGTATTTCCATCCGTAATGCACTGACACATAAGGACGGGACTGTGGGCAATTTATACAGTGGCAGTTCTTTGACTATTTATTTCTGTGTAGTTACATGCACTTCAGACAGCCATACATATCGCTATAAATAGTTCTGTAATTTCTTTAAAGTCACAGATTAGATAGTTTGACACAGTGATTTATAAACAGCTCCTCAACCCTCACTGATTCCTTGGGTAAGTACAGTACCACAGTGTAACAGTCTGTGTAGTATCACACCACTATACTTTATTCATATTCAGCAGGAGAAAATTCTCTCCTCCATGCCTCCTTCGGGCTATCTATAACAACTTTATGGCCTTTGGAGAATAGCACCTCTTAAATTTAAGTGCTCTTTACAGTCAGTGGAAAAGATGTTTTAAATACAGTCAATAATGTGTAAATTTTTAATGACCCTTATAATTTTGAAAGCTGCAGTGATCCCTCTCAAATGTTAAGTTGCCCCAGGCTGTGAGAGCTTGTTAGAGTTGTGTACAAACGTAAACCGCAAATCAGATTTTTCAGCAGCACAGGGCTGCAGTACACACTAACCGCAGCGTGTTGCATCATTACGAGATGCGCATAGTTATTGCATCAAGGCTAAGGTGTTAGATGTTAACTGTTTTTGTATTTATTTTTTTGTCGTCAGCTAAACACATGACATCTACAAATCTTTAGAAGTTTTAAATTCTGTTTCTTCCATAAGAGAAGGGCTGGAAGAAAATGGAAATTCTATTTGCAAAAGTCTTAAATACTTTTTCTTGACTGTCAGGAGATATAAACTATAAACTTAAAGGGATTTGTTTGAGGGAGTTGCACAGTGTACTAAGCACTCACACGATTGCTAGGCACAATTACTGGCTAGCTCATTGATTTATTATAGTCAAATGAGGAGTTGCAAAAACTGGAACTTCAAAGAATTTTGTCTGCAATGTCCGATTATTGGCAATCCTTCCTTATGCAGTATTTACCTGGAGATGTAGAGTAAAATATGGTACATTATTGGGTACTTAACGTAGGTAATTATTCAGTAAATACAGAGAAACGGAAATCCTAAGAAAAGACTCCAGTGTTACCATTCAACTCTGCTAAGTACCATGTATTTGTGAGAAGTTCAGGTTAGTAATAAAACAAATATTGTTTCATACTTATGTATCTCCACCGTCCATCAGTTCATGTTGCAGTTGTCATTTATGTTGGTTTATGTCAATACCAGGAAAGCTTAATTATGTAGAATCTAGAAGTTAAATACTTAGTAATTAGATGAATGTGAACAGAAGGATTGCCTGATTATTTCCTTTATTAATCAGTCATTCATTTAGTTTATGAAATGTCAAAAAGTAGTGCAAAATGGTACATGATGCTTTCAAATTGCTTATTTTGTAAAACAGGACCAAACTCCCAATATTTCATTTACTATCATAAATGACAAAGAACACATTTCCAAAGCAAACAAAAGTGGCTGAAATGACTAATTGGATATCAATAGTTGGCAATTATGTTTATTTCATTGGACTTATTGTTGGGCAGCTCTTGAAAAAAAGTACCATTTTAACAGTTTTATCCATTTGTCAGTTATTTGCCACTTTTCCAGATCCTGGTGGCAATAATTAAGTTCATTATGTTATGAAGGAATTGTTGTTATTTACAATTCTGAAGTAGTAAAAAGATGTTACAAGACTTGATTTTCTGTCTTACTTGGTGCATTTGGTTGTATTATCATAAACCAGATTTTAAATAACTTTCTGTATTTAAAATAAAAGGAGGTTTTTAAAAAGTCTTTTGTTTTAACTTGATAAATCCTGCAGAAAACCTGTTCAAAGAATTGTTAGGAGTTAATTAAAGAATTATTTTCCCCATGAAGGTAACTTTATTAGTTCAAGTAAGATCAAGGATAAACACTAAAACTGAAATTGTTATTTCTTACTGGCTCAGGCTGTTACACCATATTGAGCCACTAAAACTCTTCGGGTAGAGGCCTGTTGGGCCGTCTGCTGTGCAAACGCATTTAAACCTTGTGTGTTTAACGTCTTTTTATCAAGTTTGTCGAAAGCATTTCAAAAAACGACGGTGTTCTGTTTTGATTCATAGCCACAGCTTGATGTCAACCGCGTTGGCTTGTTCTCTGTCAAGACAGACCGTATCAGCCACTCCCCGACTTTATAATGTAAAAACCTGCACCATCCGGTCAGCCTTTTAATGTGTCCAGTAAAGTATCTCCCTCCTTCGTTCTCCTGACCAACGCTGCCATTTGTTCTCCTGATAAAACTGTCATTGCTGAGGCTGATATCTGACCTCTACAGTGACTGCTAGCATAAATTAGCCTTGTCCTAATATTGCAATTTCTTTCCCCTCACTCAGAATCAAGGTTTTTGACATTTCTCTTAGAATAATAGGCTATTGTACACACGGACACTTTTTAAATCAAACTGTACAGTGATAAAAATGTCAAGGCCAAGTGTCTTTTTCATTGCATGCCTGACTTTTCCTTTTAACACACAAAGCCTAGAGAGTCATCAGTGTCAGAATTGACATGCATATCAATACGCTTTGGATTGCACAGTTTTCTACCTGTGACACTCCACACATTGCTGCAGCTCTGCAGGAGTATTGTTTCAGCTTTCGTTGCATGCTGGTTAACCAAGACTTCCCACTGCACACGACTCTTGAGAGAAAGGGACACCGTGACTGTCAGTGCGTCGCATGACAGATCTCCTGTCTGAAGTGTTGAAGAACAAATCCTTCCCAGCTCAATCTCACTCATTACTTTGTTATGTTCAGAAAAGTTGCAAAAAGTAGCGGAGATCAAGCAAACAGATGCAGAGCGCTGTCAGGAATGATCGAATGATCAGCCAAGATCTGATGGGCGCAGACTATTCAGTGATTTGCCACCAAATTCAGAGAGATCCTCTTTTCAACACCTGACACTGAGCTTAAAGGAGGATAATGATGGGTGAGAAAGCAGCTCCCACAAAGCAGCACTGTTGGCGCATAGAGGAAGGTGTGGAGATGTTGTCACGGGAAAGGCTGGATGTGTGTCAAAACAAGAGCTTCCAGCTCTCTGTATCGCAGCTCTGGCTCTTCAGTCAGTGATATTACTCTCATTCTCATCTTACCTCTCCACTGAGTACCGCTTGTCTGTCCCCACTGTCTCTCCCACTTTCTCTTCTCCTCCTTTTTTTTTTTTTTTTTAGTAGACAACTCTTTTCCTTATTCCATGTGGAACAACAAAAAAAGAACTCCACACAAAAAAAATCAGCTGAATTGTAATTCAAGATGTCAAGTAATCCTCTGTGTTGTGGTTTGCTTTGCTACACTAATATGATTTTAACTCGGGCAGATTTCAGGGGAACATAATACTCTTGATCCACGTTGTAATTGCGTAAATCTTTCAGGCCGTGTTCCCAGTTTTACTATAATTTGATGAGGAACTACACTATAATTGAATATTCAAATTAGGAATATGTGTCAATATGGCTCTCCTTGCCTGAAATGAGGATTAATTGTTGTCAAAACTCCAGTGGCCGACATAATATGAGCCCCAACGCTGCTGTTGATTAGCAAATGCACTTGCCATGTTTTTGTTTTAAGAATTAGTTGTCTAATTGATTTGCCATATGTTACCCTCTCCAATGCACCTAAAATTGTATTTAGAAATCACCAATTTGGATTGAGACAGTTTTGCGTTTTTCAAACAGATGGGAAAAGCAGCCCTGGATGTTGCCTGTAGAAAAATATTTCATGAACATATTTTCTAGTTCCACGCCGAGTTTTGGGTATGTCAAGTCCCGCTTTCACATTTTCAGATCCATAAATAGCCAGATTTAATTCTGTTTTCTTTGTTTCTTCTGGTTGCTAATGTAGCAACACAAACAAAGACGCCTTTAAAGACATTTAAACCGTTTTCATTCACTTTATCAGTCCGTGGGATGTCTCTGCGCTTTGAAAGATGTGTACCTTTCCTCCTCAGCAGTGGAATCAACCTTTGCAAGGTAAAAGAAGTCCGCGTTGAATATGGCAATCGTTCCCACAAGATTGATGCCAACCTTTTAAAAATTCACCATTGGCCTGGATTTAACATGGCCAAATGCTGATGTAAATGAGGAGGAGAAAAGTCGACCCTTTCATTGCAAATAAATCTGAGTTGCAGGCTTCAGCTCATAAATACCACAGCCTGTCACAAGTCTTGTTTTATTGCTCTTGATGGAAATTATTGCATTTATTTATCTCATCCGAAGAGATAAGGCTTTGAAAGTCACAACTCACGCGCAGCACCTTCAGAATATGCAGATCAGCCCTTAGTCTTAAATTTGAGATTTTTTTGATTTTACACCCGCTGCAAGGGAAGATTGATTATGTTTATCCATAAATACACAAAATACAAAACATGATACACAAAACACACTTCATTATTTGCAACTTCACACCTGCTCACACCCAGAAAATGTGTCCTGTCTTTGTTCCAATTCAGCACTGAGATGCTGCTTCCTCTGTATGCTGCTTGTCTTGTACTTGGTATTTAAGAACAAACTCCTATATCTGCTTGTCCTCTAATCAAAGCAGTCCCCCCTTTTTAACAATATCGTCAACTACTTTGCATTATCATTATAAGATCATTTGTTTTATAATGCCATCTCGGAGCTCATTTTACCTTCAAAGCATGTCATGTTATGCAGCGCTCTTGAAGCTGTGAATTTTTTTTCTCCTGCTTGCTGTGGATTTATCGATCCGTAGGGGTGAGTCACAGGGTGTAATTCATGATAGCTTGATTGATGAGGATTTCAATCTTATATGGTTTGTTAACTTCAACTGCCCACAAAGTGCATTCTGTGCTGTTTTCTGTAATACAAGGCCATGAAACAGTAAAAAAAAAACAGACTTTCCTTGAATAATGGAATCTCTCAGTTCCCCCAGAATTAACAAGATCCTGCTCCAAACCCCTGGTAAAGGTCTGCTCGAGCCCCTGTGCAGCTAAGGCACAGCTCAACTTCTACCATATTTCTCCTCTTCGGCCTGTTATTTCAGTGCTCTGCTTTTGCTTTTAGCAGTTCAGGGAGCCTTTGTGTTAAGGGAGATGGAGTCGATGCTTTTAATACTTAAAAAAAAAAAATCTAATTCAAATTTTATTTTAGTTTCTTAGGCATGTCTCTAAGAGCACAAGTGTTCTTCTGAATACAAAGTTTCTATGCATTTTGTATTTTTTATAACACGGCTGTTAATGTAATCGTATTGATCAACTGACTGAATATTGTTGCTTTTTTATGTTGGCAGGAGAACCATGAGCAGGCCAGACTGTGAGAAACAGAGCAGTGGGATCTACACAATTTCAGGTAAAAGGTTTCACACTAACGTATGCAAGTCAGTACTATTTATGATAATGTGTAGATGACTATAGACAATTAAATTAATTTGATAGTATTCCCAGACTGCATTAGGTTGTTAAACTGCAGTTATATCTTTTAGAAAAAGCTGCATTTAGGAGGAAAAAGTTCATTACTTGTACAAATTCTTTCTACGTTGCCCGGTTTCCACCTATGCGTAAATGTAAAGAGCTCCTCTGGTACTTGATCTACAAATGCTCTACGCCGAGATGTTCTCACTGATGGATACTGTACAGAGCTTTGCTTATCTCAGTGAACGTGACTTCCCAGAGGAGCTCGGCATTACACTCAAGAGAACATTTAACAGCTGTCAGAGATGATCCATCACATGCCATACTTACATGTGTACCTTGCATGCACTGGACGAATTCCATTCTCTTTTTCAAGGAGAAACTCAACAACAGTACAATGCCCCATAACTAAAACAGGGAAGAGGAAGGAAAAAAAAAAGAAAAAAAAAAAAGACTAATTCGTTAGGAAACAGAGCTTAGCTATGACAGCCTCAGCGCCACAGAGTCAGAGCCGGCTGAGACGCTCTAGCCTTAAAGAGTGTGTGAGGCACACGAGGTGAACGAGGCAGGCAGGTTTTTATCCAGCTGGAGAGAGACACCATGTGGTGAGGATTCCTCCTGCTGCTCCAGCAGAGGCACACCCTGCCTATGTTACTCTCAGCTTATTTAATACAAGTCTGGTGTTAAATAATCTCTGAAATTAAATGTACAGTGCTTGAAATTAAACTTTTTTGAATCCTTAAATCTATTTGAAATGTAATGTCTGAATTTATGTGTACGGTTTAAAAAAAAGAAAAAGAAGAAACGAAAGAGGGAAAAAGCACTGTGTAATTTACAAAATTGCACACTGATTAATACATCTTTGTCTTGGTGTGACAGTCATTTTATAAGTTAGTCAGGACAAGTAAGGCCCTGAAGGAGCAGACATTAACACACAGCTGAACGGTTTGTGGCATTTGGTGTGGGATTCCTCCACTGGGACGGCGTTTGAGTGACAGTGAAGAACATGCACATACTGTACAGAGCGCTGCCAGCAGTCATCATTTATCTCCAGAAAACTGTCCTTTGCAGATGCACAGACTCCCTCTTTCTCCCCCCTTCATGAGTCGGGGAGGTTTTAAAGAAAAGCGGATAATGGAGTTAGCCTGAGATGGTTCTTGCTTTATTACTTGAGACTGTGTACTCGTCAGCCTTACAGCATCACACTGTGCATGTGAGAGAACGCAACTTCCCTTCATTAACAACGTGATAGCCTGCAGACCAAGTGTGAGGTCGTAGCCGACAGCCTATTTGTGTTAATTGTTAGCATGGTGATAGCGCTGGTGTGTGTGTGCGTCGGTGCATGGGTGCCGGAGTGTGCACGGGTGTGTGTGTGTGGGCTGACAGCTGGCCAGGTTCGAGTTGGTCTAAAACCATGTGCGCTCTGTCAGGGTTGTACAGGCGCCTTCTTTAGGATTGATGAATTGCCTGCTTTCTTGATTAAACCCTCCGTCACTTCCCAACAAAACAAAAACCCCAACACAAAAAAAAAAAAAAGGCGAGTTGAGGGGAGGAGAGGTAACATGTCTGGCAAATCTGTCATCTGCAGTCACATCATGTACAGATGTGATGTGCAGAGGCTTTGACATTTATTTCCAGAATATTAAAAACTAATTCACATTTATTTTGCAGCTCTCTTTCGCTTGACAGTTCAAGCTCATTTGAAAAGTTATCAAGTTTTCATAGCAGCTCCAACCTTTTGCTTTTCTTCACCAGCGTTGCTTTGATCCATGCCAAGTCCCTTTGCCAATTAGGTCTATTATTCATACGTTGACAGAAAATCTGGATATTTTAAAGGTAATTATGCGTGCATTCAAGAAGTCTGTCTAAAAAGCATATGTTAGATAAAAAATAAATGTAAATTGTTGGAAAGAAATCTAAAATAAAACCGTGACGTCTGTTGCGTCGCTGTCTCTCCTCATTACCTGCAGAACAACATATAGTATTCAGCAGACATCCACCTGATAAAAAAAGGTAAATGTAATAAAAAGTAATACATTTACATATCTATAGAATTAATCAAAAATAAATCCTGACATTGGCCCTGATCTAACATAATATGGAGAGCAATTATTTCCCTATCCATTAGAGGAACTTCAATTAACAGACACGAGACAGTTCATCCTTCAGAGGAGGAGGAGGAGGGAAAAAAATAGGAGACTCAAAATTAACTTGGGTTTGCAAAATATCTTGGCAGGATGACAGTGATTTTTGATTTTCATGAAACAATATTAGAATTCTTATTAAACTATGTGCATCTGCTTTTAATTTGCTGCAAATAATTGGAAAATGCAATGGAGCTTTCCAATTAAAGCTCCACTTTATGCTGTTTAATAATACCCTCATAATATTATAGCTTATGAAATGACAGGTGAGTTGGTGTATGAATAAAACATAAAGCCCTGTAATAAGAGACAGAAAAAAAAAAAAAAACCGAGACAGTTGTTGGGGGGCTTTTAAATGCTCGACATAATTTGCATATATTAATCTCCTCTTTTCAGCCTTATCAAGTATTCCACTGTATTTGAAGTTAAAATAGTCGTGACAGGCAGGGGTACGCTTCGTTTTTCCAAGGATTTATTACTTGTATAATTCTGGATCTTTAATAAGCCAATATGACTGATCCTCTGAGTTCTGTGGAATTTGGTTAATTGTTCCAGATGGTGCTCACTGATTATGCAAAATTACTTTCTTTCTCCTCTTTTTCCCCCAACTACACCATTTCTTGATTGACTAACATGGAGAAAAAAGATTATTTTTGGCGCAGCACTTTCATTAAGAGGGTTCTCATCAGGTTTCAAACAAAAGTTCCATCTTATCTCCCTGTGTAGTTCTGGGCGAGGCTGTGCAGAGGGAGGAGATCAGCCGGCTCTTATCTCAAACCATGATGGATCTCAACTGCTTCTGCACCGCTGGGGTTATATTTTAGAATAACACAATTCTTTAGGCTGAGGGATTAAAAAACACAACCTCTGGATAGTGACACAAAAGTTATTATTAGTGTACGCCGTTCTCTTCTTTCTCCCCTTCTTTCTCTCTCAGAGATTGATGAAATTACTAAGCAGCGGGGTTTGTCCTCCACTTGCAGCTCGAGCTCCATCCACAACTCACTAACATTCTGTTTTGCATCAGCTAAACTGAGCTGAATGAATCATTTATGGAAGTGTTATGGGGGAGGTATGGGCAGATTTACTGCCGCGCTTTTACTTTAGATGGAATGGGATTTCTATGAAACCGATCTTGATGTCTGAAGTAATGCCAAAGCTTACATCAAGACATGAAAGGAACGCTCTTAAAACCCACGTTTTGCTTCTTAATTCCCCTGGTCAGCAAAAGGCGAAACAGAGAGCGAGGGAGAGAGAGAGCGTGGTTCAGAGGGAGAATAGTATTTACACCTAATGCACACACACACACACACACACACACACACACACACATACATTCTCAAACTACTCCCAGGAGCTAATGATATAAAGGAGTGCTGAATTCTGTAATAATAAATCTGTGGCTTTTAAATTACTCAGTGTTTAAATTTGCTTTAATTTTGTGTTAAGTCTGAGACATTTGTGCATTTTCCATATTGACATATCAGAGTAGTTCTACATTTTGGAGCAAAATCTGCTGAACTGAAGTAAAACACTGGCCAACAATCACACCGACCTGATATGGGCATCGTCGGTGCTAAAGGTGCAACAAATACCAAAAGTAAGCAAGACAAGAGAAAGAGTTTGAAGAATTATTTTCACTGTCTGAATGTAATTCTCTCTACTTTCTCTAGATCGTAAACTTGGCAGCTCAAACGATTTATTTTCCTTTTATAGAATGCAGTTTGTTATGTATATATTTTAAAATAAGCCTGCATAGTATTTCTTGTGGTTTTTGTGTGATTCTGGACGTTGCTATTGTGTATTTTCAATAACAATAATACCAAAGTCAAGTGTATTAAAGTACAGCTTTTTATTTTTGCGAGGAGTTTATATCTCAGTGTCATAAAACATATTTGGATTCTAACAGGTATGACACCATTCAAGGAAATCTGTTTTGACTGGTATTCAATTTCCATGTCAAAAAATCCTATTGGACTATCCAGGTTTGGTAGCAAAACATGATCGATCCCTGTGTGATGGTGCCATTTAGTATTTGAGGATCAATCCTGTATAAATCCTAATGGAATTTTTGACTGGAGCCTGGAGGCCCTCAGGCATTTTTGGACCTTTATTACAGTCAAATAAGAGACTTTAAATGGCTTTGCATTTGCAGGCCAGACTGGACTCTGGAGTCTCATCCCTCATTGCTTTCTATCCATCCCTGAGATAGAAGCAGTGCTCCATTAGTTTCAGTGTCCAGACGTGGACAGCCTCAATGGATGGGCCTGTCACGGCTCCCTCATTTGCCCCATGTACAGCAGGGTTTGTTATCACACATCTAATTAGAACTTGATAAAAAATATTTCACAAAAATCCAGTCATTAAATATAGTTTAAGGAGATTTATGGTCAAATATGCCTTAAAGATCTTTTAATGGGTCTGCTGACTTGTTAAGTTTGTAATTAATGATCTTCTAATACATACTGTGGTGTGATTTAGAAAGCACAATGAGATTCTGGGAATGAAGTCGTTTTGGAAAAGGGCATCTGGGGCTCCCAGAAGCTATATTAAATAGTTCTGCTCAGACTGGTTTGCTTAGAACCATGAAGTCTGCTGTAAAAAAGTTCAAACACATCAGTGTCTTTACACATAACCCACATTTTTATGCTGGGGTGTAGGGAATGGTGCGATTATGAAACAGTTGCTTTGTCATTTCATAATTGTCAATTAGTGTGTACAGAAAAGTTGCATGCTCCTCGGCAGCAGCACTTGAATGTTTAAAGTGCATCGTAGAACAGTTTCATATGGAGAATATCTCTTTTTACAATTCCACTAATCCACACACAGCAAAACTAATAAGCAAATGCATATGTATCAAACTGTAAATGCATTATACTAATAACAGTCTCCTGTTTCATCAGGAGAGTAATGGTGTCCTTATTAGCATAATTAATGACAAATGGCAGTGCAGCATTGGTGGATTGGTTCTAGGGGATGATAAATTGGTGGATGCCCAGGTTAGTGGCTGCCAAGGAGGCCTCTTTGGCTGTCATCCCTCCTGCTTCCGCTCTGGCACAGTTCATTACTCACCGTGTGAGATGCCACTTTACATTGCCTGGTACTGTGAGCATGGAGAACTTAATAATGCCACCCACAACCACATAGGGCCTGCTGCTTTACCCACAGTCCAGAGGGCAAGTAGCTCAGCAAGGGCTAGGGGTTGTGGGGAGCAGGGCTACATGGGAATCATCTCCTGCAGCTGCACTGATCAAAACAGATCACGCGTCAGTCACTACTTCAGGGGAACTGGGGCCATATGACCCAGTCTCCAGTGCTGGTGAGTGTTTCTTGTTAGGATTTCTGGGGCTCGCCACATCCCTCGCATCATTACGGGTTAGTTTGCCCACAGAACCGCTAATTAAGAGGGGATTTGTGTAATTGTGCCTTCTGCTGTGTCCCATCCGGCACATGCAATTTACTGTCAGCCCTCTGCCAGCTTTTACACTTGTCCAGAGAGGCGTACCCCATTTATACACACATTCTGCTGCACATTTACCAGCAACCACAGCTGGGGATCAATGCCAGTGCCATGGCAGTGTCTTAAAAGACACTGTGCCGCTGATTAAAGTCTGATTGTCCATTTAATTTCATGAGAGCGCTCAATAGCCAGTCAGCAAAAAGGGTTCTCCCAGTATTTCTCCATTACTGACTGCTTTGAAGAACAACTCAAACGGGTTTTAATACTAAATGACCTAACAGTTTTTGGACTTCACATTAAGTATCCTGTTCTCTATATAGGTTCAATCAGACTGAACTTGCATGTAGGCCTTTTGAAGAATTTAACACATGTACACACCCCCTCATACCGTCCTGTGTTATGCAGCGGTGTTTGTAGCCAACTCACCGTAAGTGTTGCTGGCTCTGCCCACTTTCTGGAAGACTGATGGACCAGCGCCCGGCTGGGACTGTCTCCTGGCTCCATACCCACAACCAGATTTCAAGGACTGTTTGTCACAGATGGAAAAGTAAGTGGGTCATTCTGCATAAGCTTGCCATTTTGCATCCCTCTGGTAACAAAAAAAATTTTGAAATTTGGTGATTTTGCAAATTAACCAGGTAATGTAGACGGCATTCAGGTCTATTCATCATTCTGGTATGTCTTCATTACATTTGGGCTTTTACAATAAAAAAAAATGCAGCTCAATTCTAGATAAAAAT
The DNA here is from genome assembly GCF_000690725.1 of Stegastes partitus. Lineage (NCBI taxonomy): Eukaryota > Metazoa > Chordata > Actinopteri > Pomacentridae > Stegastes > Stegastes partitus. The sequence goes on from NW_007577775.1 coordinate 557,444, forward strand.
TGACTTTAAAGACTATTTTCAACATTTGTTGCATTTGTCTATATGTTTGGAAAAGGAAGGGTTTGCTGGTGAACTGAAAACATTTCAAATATTCTTTCAAATGAGTTTCCTTTGAAAAATACTCATCAAAGTGGACAAAGCTTGTGTAAAATGATTCAGCTTCTTTTCCCTCCATAGTTTCTCTCCATAGATTTAAAGTGTTTAGCAGTCCCAGCCTGTAGCATGTAACTATAAACACATTCATCCCATGGATCTTTTGCACAGTACCCTTAGCATTCAGAAACCTTTTAAACTTGTTTACATTCTTGAACATTTTGGATGAAATGAAATTAATATTTCAGTATAAACGAACTGACTCGCTGTCAGGAGAATTGCAACAGAGACTTGCGCACACTACAGTGAGACTGCGGAAACGAGCTGCACACAGCCAGCAGAAACAAATAAAAATAGATTATCAGAAACCCTCAGCATCATTTCAGCGTATCATCTATTTTAGTATCAATGCAATACACTTTTTAGAATGTTAATTGACTCCCCAGTAAACATTTAAATAATTCAAAAGTTACACTCACACTTTTGCAAGCGAGATTTTTTAATATATTGAAAAGTATTTTTTTTCACTCGTCTGTCTAGAGGGTTTGAGAAAGTGGGAAAAAGATAAAAGAAAAAGAATGGGTTTCATAGAGCCATAGTCATTAAAAGAATCTGAAAATAGCAACTCGCTATCATCTGTTCTCATAGCACGGGTCAGGAGCTCTGACACCTCCAAAATTCCTCCTGTCAGGGTAGGGGGCCATTTGTATTCTCTCTCATTAGGCAATTTGACTAATGACCTGCCGCGGCTGCAGAGCTACTGAGGGACCCGGAGCCTCGCGCCCTCTCTCTTGCAGCAGCCTGAACACACACACCCTCTATTGGAATGGCACAGATGGCATGCCCGGGCGACAAAATAAACTACAATATGTCTCCGAGATGTTGTCAGGCCTGGGCACTATTTCTCATGTCAGAGCGGGGCTAAGGGCTGTGAGTGGGCATAGGGGGTCCTCCTCCAGCTCTCTGTTCATCGACTCACCATTATCTGCAGAGGTGACAGAGAGCGGGGTCTGCAAACTAGAATAGCATTTCCATGGTCTGCATAAAGAATCCGGCTCAAATTGAGAGTCACATCGACAGCCAAGGTATTGCGATGTCTAGCCTGGCTACACACAGAGGAAAGGCAACATCCAATTGTTTGGAATATGAAATAGAGCAGGTTCCAGATGAAGCTCTCACCTATTTTTGACCTGTCTTACTTATCATTTTATGGTGCTGCTAAACAATGGATATCAGCTCAATCATGAGTAAAAACTTGTAATGGATGTTCATTTGCACTTGCACATTATTGCCCTGACTGTGACTTTCTCACTTAATTCAGGTGCGAGACAGATTCACCCAAGTAATCATACTAGACAGAGATCAATGCAATTCTGCTGAATTAGTGAAGTGTAAAATAAAAGTTCATCAACATTCCTAAAGTGTTACTCTTGAGTTGTGGTTCAGGTAATATGGGGTATGCTCGATCACCCACGCATATTTTTCCATCAGTCAGTGTCTGAGCACAACTCGGTGTGGTTTATGTGTTTGTGTGTGAATGTGTGTGTGTGTGTGTGTGTAGGTATGTCGGCGCCTGTGTAGTGCGTGGCCATGTCTGTTAGAGCCCAGGAAATGCAATGTATGGTGCTGCTGAAGTCCTGGGTGACAGTGCATCCAACAATGGAAGAGTGAGGGATTAGTGCTCAGCCCAGCGTACGAGGGAGCCCTTCCCGCCCTGAAACAGCCATTCATCTGTGCCCAGGGGCTGGAGATGACAATGCAGCCATTGCTCATCGCACCTGACGGAGCCATTAATAAGGCAATGATCCACACGGGGCCTGTGCTGACTTCGTTCTTTACACTACAATCACTCAAGCCACAGGGTCCTCCTTACTTAACGCCACCTCTGCGCTCGCTGCCGTCATCATCACCACCACCACCACCACCATCACCATCATCATCATCATCATCATCATCATCATCGCAGTCGCTGTACCAAAATTCCTGCCAGATGTTTTCGTATTGACTGCACTCACATGCTCCAAATGCCAAGTAACTACCCAATTCCCCACACTGCAATACACTCATGAGTTAATGGACTGTAGCCTGGCCATTTGAGCGGCGAGAACATGCTTCATACTGGGATTCCTGGTCAGAAGATTGGATTTACATTATTTTTGCCCTTTGCACCTTCAGATTTCTCCATAGTACAGCATTCATTCCTTACCACCGAGTCATCTGCGGTGCCTCTCCATTTGTCTGGGTGTAAGATAGCCTCTCTAGTATAGATGGTGGAGGAATACAAAGTGAGATCTGGTTTTAAATGTAATCCTTGAGCAATAAAGAAACTCTCTGGCCTTCAGCTTCGTGCATTCATCTGTCCGTGCCTCACAGATCCATCAGCAGCTACAATCTCCGCTTCCCATTGCTGGCTATTGATTCAAATGTATTCTCCCTACGTACCTCTGCCTGGTGTTGGTGCTCCCAGCGACACAGCAGTGCTTGTTTATTCACTTGTAGTTATGAGCTTAAACAAGTCATCATGCCTTCCCAGTTGCCCTCTCTTGCTCGCTGCTTCAAGTAGCCAGACATTCAAAGCTGCTGCAGGGAGGTGGGTGTTGAGACTTTTAACATCTCCTGGATGAGTGGAATGAAAGCTGCGTCAATGTCTGTGGATTTGTTGGTCCACGGCTTTGAACCAAGCTGAAATATCCCAGCAGCTATTGGATTTGCGATTTTGAGTGAAAACTCTCAACAGCTATTCGATGGATTCCCCTTAAATCTTACCAACACACAGTGTACAATGCAGTTATTTTGATGATGCCTTAAATTTTCATGTGGAGCCATCATCGACTTTTAATTTGTTTATTCTCTGTTATAAGTATCAATATCCTCAGCTTTCGTTTTTAAGTGCTAATTAGCCAATGCTAACACGCAAAACTAATGGGGTCAGCATGGAAGACATTGAACCTGCTTAACATCAGCCTGTTATCATTGCAATTATGAGAATGTAAGCATGCTGACAATAGCATTTAGTTCAAAGAACCACTGTGTCTCAACACAGCAGCTAGCATGGCTCTTGTTGCTACTGCATTTTTTGTTTTTTTTTCTTACTGTGGGAGATGAATAGAAGCCAAGAAACTAAATAAGCTTTCCTGTGGTCATGAGGGTGAGGGTCATGCTTTGATTACAAAGATCACATTGTACTACACTTGTGTGGAAAGTGCCAAACCATGGATCAGTGTAATAACCGAGAAAGGAAAGCACACAAGTGTCAAAGTGAGGGATATTTTAGAATTTCGTACTTTTAAATATTGCTGTGAACAGGAAAGGCCAAAAGGAGTGTCAGCTCCCAAACGATGACTCATGAAAAGCTTCGGCTTACATTTATGAGTTCCTTTTCCTGTGCCAGCGGCCTGATGGACTTGCGGGTAAAAGAACACCAGTTGGAAGCTTGGCCTCTTGATATTTGGGGCTCCTGTCGAAGCCAACTGCAGCAAGTTTTGTGCCTCCAGATTTGGAGTTTTATAATGAAGCCGAGCAGCTGCAGTTTTCCCTTCAGTCTGGAAACGAGAGGCTTTGTGTCTCTTGTCACCCTGTGTTAATTTGGGCCCTAATGTATTTTATAAACAAAGGGCTGCTCTCTAGCCTGACAGTCGTGACACCTTGATTCCAGTGCAGGATGCATGCAGGACGGGGTTACACCATTAATAATCAACTGGCAGCCATCACACCATTTTAACCACGATCATTATGATAAAGGGCATACACTTAATTACAGGCCTGCTTAATTATAGCTCTGTTGAAGCTCGTTTGTTTGGTCAAATGCTAATTATACCACCACGCTCTTGGCAAGTCCTCATTTCAATCCACTTTTTGCCGGCTGAACAGTGTGGCTTATTTTCATGCAAATTTGATATCTGGTGAATGTTTTGTCTCTCTTCTTTCCGCTTTTCTGTGCCTTGTGTGAGTGTGTCTTTGTTTCGGAGGTGAACATCTCTCAGACAAGACGGAATCGGGAATAATCAAGAGTAATTAAACTGGAAGAGGGCTGGGAAAGGGCCGGGTTGGAGGAGAGAGTGGAGGTGCTCACATACAGCAGAGAATAAAAAAGCCTTTCATCTTCTCTCCGTAGACGGAAGGAGGGGAGGTGCTGGGGTGGCTGGGGATGTTGATAGCTTTGCTGTTTTATAATCCCACATTTAGTCTTGTGGAAAGACTCAGGATCAAGAATAGGGAGTAGTATATGTTTGTATAAAAGTCAAACTTCAACTTTGCTTTTTCTTACTTTTTTTTTTTCTTTTTTTTTTGCAGCTCTGGATGATGTGCCCTTTGTGGTCTCTGACAAGTTTCTTGAAGGCCCCAAAGAGGTAAAAATTCTTTGAGGATCCAGTGACAAAATGCAGAATGACTTCTTTATTATATATAATATGAGAGTGGTGGTGATAGTTACTTCTCCTACAGCTTCACCTTAAGTGAACACCACTTTCTCTTTCCTTTCCTTTCCTTTCCTTTCCTTTCCTTTCCTTTCCTCCAGACTGAGTGATGAATGCGTGCAGTCAGGCAGAGCTGGCTCAATGCAGTCCATTTGGCTGGCTGGCGGTGGTTGTCACTATAGCCCCGTTTGTATTGACACAGAGAGGGAGAGGATTAAAGATTTTAAGCATGCTTACTTAGCCATGAGCCTAACCGCCATGTTTCTTGTGTGTTTTTTTTTTTTTTCTTCTTCTTCTCCTTCTCCCTCCTCCTCTCCCTGCTTTTGATTTCAGATGCAGCAAGTCAATTTAATGGGCATTACGATCAAATCCCTGGCAGAGATCGAGGAGGAAGTGAGTAGAGGCTGCAACGCTCGGCTGCCGCTGACGCCGCTGGCCCAGAATGCAAAGCAAACGGTCTTGGGGTTGTAATTAAGTGTCTGAGACAGCGAGGCCCTGTTGGCTCCACTAAGCCCCAATTGAATAAAAGCATGGCCAAGCTAGGCAGCCATTCTCTCCTAAAAGCTTCGTCTCCTGTTCCAAAACACTTGACTTTTATTCCCCAATTCTTCTCTCAAACAGCTCAATCTAGCATCTCGCACAGCGCTGTACATCTTAAGGAGTCTTTCTTGGTCAGATTCCGCATGTTTAACTTTTTAAGTTTCCAATCAGCTTCGTAGTTAAAAAGTTAGAGATCATGTAGAGCAAATAAAAAGCGCTCCCCATTTCTGATGAAACACTGTAGCCTACAGGCATTCGTAGGAAGAAAATCATCAGTGCGCAGCTCCGTCTTTAGAGCTCGTGTTTGTGAGAGCAAGAGGAGGGGAAAAAAAAGAGAGAGTCAGTATGTCTTTGTGTGTGTGTGTGTGTGTGCGCGTGTGTGTACGTGTATGTGTGTGTGTGTGAGCTGTATTTGTGTGGGTGTGTGTGTGTGTGTGCGCTTTAAAGAGAGTGACAACCCCCCTTCTCTCTCATTAGCACGGTATCTTGGTATCAGAACTGCCAGGAAGTGACAGACCACTGTAAAAGAACAGGTGCTGTTGGGTTTGAGATGTGTTACAGAGCAAACACTCCCTCATCAAACCGGGTGTCTGTTCTGCACTCTGCCTCTGTCTTCTGTCATATACTATCCAAATCACACAGAGTCGCCATCTTGTCATATGGTCATCTGAATGAAGCTCATTGTCAGCGCAGGTATTAATGGCATGTACGCGTGTGTGTGTGTGTGTGTGTGTCCAGGGTGGAGACAGGCTGACTGCTCATCCTATATGTTCTTGTCTTTTTTCCCCCCTTTTTCCTCTCCTCTCCTTCTCTTCCTTCCTCTCCTTCTCCTTCCTTTCTTCTCCGAGAGTGTGATTAGCAGGAGGACACATGGTGAGCTGAGCTGGGGAAGAGAAGGGAAGGGCATGAGAAATCATTAATTACAGCCGCGCTGGAGCTGATGAAGTAAATGTGAGATAGTGTAACACACAGGATTTAGTGAAGTGGACGACAGCACAAGATTAATGGTGGGGCCAGGCTGATGAGGATGAAGTCACAGCTTAGCTTGATAATTAGTTTCCAAGTGGAAACATCCCTCACCATTGTGTTATTTTTACTTCTCTGCTCTTATTATTATCCCACGATGATATCTGCGGAACAATGGGGGAAATATAGTCTGTGATTTTCTTGCAAACATGCTGTCTGCCACTTTTCTTGTTTTTCTGTATCAGTGTTTCACTATTAATATAATGTCTGCTTCTGTGCAGAAACCATCTGAGCTCATTCTTAGCAAAAGGCACCTCAATGAAATTCAGAAAAAGCAGTTTTTAGTATGAACTCGTCCCCCCCAGTTTTCTCAATGTTTTTGAGTAAATTTCTTCTTCTGTTGTCCAGAAGAGGTCACTGTCCGTGCCTTACTGTCAGGCTTCCTTTTCTCTTTTTTTCCCCCCTCTCCTCAGAAACTGGAGGCGCTTTCTGCACAGAATCTAATTGCCTCATTTTTAAACCCATTAAAAAATATAGATTCATGAAAGAGATGTACTTTCTAGAATTATACATATGCACATGTAATTGAGGAAAACTGTTGTAATCACAGCCACAGTTGTAGATAAGACCATTTCCTAACAGGCATCACTTAAGCCATGTCTCAGATGATGTTGGTTCCAGCAATTAGGCATTCTTTTCATTTCCCAAATGACTCGCAAAACTTGCGGATATTATAATTGCTTTTAGCCACGCATATCTAATTTGTGTCTTTTTAAGTGTTAATTAGTAAGCGATTTAAAGTGACATCTTTATGTAGTTTGCTCTGCTGAAAAATGTTGTTGGCGGCTGGCTAATGATTTTCAGAGGGAGTATACTTGGGTGGAAAGAAGTGTGTATGCACACATGACAAGATTTTCATTAGCACCTATGTATGATTGGTTTTTAGTGCTTGTAGGGAGTTATCTGTACGTGCGTGTGTTTCTTTCCTTGCTTATGCTTTGTGTGGGTGTCGGTGTGTGTGTGTGTGTGTGTTTCTATGTGAACGTATGGAAGGACAGTAGTGTACAGGGGTATGTGAGAGGGAGAGCTCCAAATAGAGGTGGAATTAATGAAGACAACATGTCACATATTTTTGGCAGTGGAGCAGGGACAGGAAATGAAGCTCGGCTCGTCTGGGTGACTGCCGCCCATGTTCTAGTGTGTCACTGTCCTGTCAGCCTGTGTGTAAAACTGGCAGACATTGATACATGCTCTCCCTGATAACACCCCATTCCCCCATCCATCATCCACACACACACACACACACACACACACACACACTCACACACACACACACACACGTACACACAGGAATATTTATTTACTGTGCCAGATGTTGAGACTGAATTTTTGTGTGGTAGGGGGCCTGAATTCTTTCACAAATAACAGGCTTGTGATATGTGACAGGTTTGGGGGGAACTTGCAGCTTCCCCTCAAGTAGGCGAAAATCAGGGAAGGTGGTATTTTGAACAAGAGAACCCAGTTTTAGCCATTGTGGCTCAGTGGCTGCTGCTGGAGATTTGGAAACTTATTTCAGTGATCATACAGCATCACCTAGTGCTGTGTTGCAGTAATACAACTGTCCAACTTGGGGGGAAGTGAGCTCTACTTTAGTCACAAAACTTCACTGTTCAGCCAGTGGAACTACACCCACAGCAAAATCAAGAATGCGTTATTACGTTTTAAAACTCTCTGACCATAAATTATTCAAATTATATAGTTTTGTTGAGATTATTTAATTGCCTTAGTCAATTTGCAAGGGAGCTTTGCCTTTTTTTTGTGTTAATTTCTTAATAATTTGGATCTTTGGAATAGATTTTGGAAAAGTGGCTTATACGTCTGAGCACTGCTGGGAACTGCTAATGCTTTGGGGGCACACCAAACCAACTTTTTCTCTTCCAGTACTGATTCAGGGTAATAATAATATTATTATCCATCATTACTGAATGCCACTGCGCTTTTTTTCCCCTAATTTTAACATCTGTATACCTTACGGCATGGAACTCAGGAACCATTTTTATGATAGTTAACGTGAAAGTCAGAGATTGATGTAGCACTAAAAACTGACTGGATGACGGTAACAGATAGCGGATGCATTTTATTACAGCATTAAGCAAAAGATAATAATTTATGCTGACCCGTTACGGCCTGTAGGTTTGTATCAAGGCCTGAAGCAATCTAGCGTAACCTTTTTTTTTTTTTTTACCTGTTGTTGTTATAATAGGACAAATTACACTTTTAGCACAAAACTGGCAACAAAGAGTGAAAACTGTGTTTTGTAGAATCAGTGAATGTGAATAAAAAATGACACTTTGTCCTGGCCGTAATGCCTCATAAACCAAGAATGTCTGAAGCTGTATAGATAGTCATGTCCATGCTGTGCCACAGGGGGGCAGTGGTTCTTTATGTTTTCTCAGTCTTCATTCTTTAGAGCTATCTAATCCTTCTTCCAGTAATCATAAATTAGTGTTTTATTCTATAGTTCAATTACAGTTATGTTATGTACAAATGGTACTAATAGTAGGTCTGCTGTTCATTGCAGCATTTCTTGTGAATGGTCACTTTTGCTTACTTTGGAATGCATTTTCAGTATGGTGATGTTTTTGTTCTGTTTTTGACAATGTCATTTCATTCACCAACTTTCTCTTCTTCTTCTGCTTGCAGTTTCAGTACAACTTCAGCACAGAGCGAAGCGTCGCTCGCTAACTTCTCATGTGGGCCTCTCACGCTGCAAGAGCCACAACGACAGGAAACAGTACAAATTGACAGAAGGATCGTTTGTAAAATAATGAAATGAAGTGAAAGTGCAGGATGTACTATTAATTATTTATTGTGTAATTTTGAACAAACTATTTTACCTCTATGGGTTCTATATAAAAAATACAGTATTTGAAAAATGTGTGTTCATGCACAACTGTACAACTCATTAAATTTTAGAAATGTTTTCAATGTAGTTATTGTGAGAGTGACTTTTGTAAGTTTGTCTTTTCTTACTCAGAAAGCCTCACAGGAAGTGATTCAAATGCTGCTGCTGCTGCTCAAAATAAGTTGAACTAATTAATATTCCTGAATAGATTAGTTCATAAATGCACGTTAGCTGTGACTCACATTGTGCTCATCAAAATAACAGGGCCGCGCTGACAGTGAGTAGCAGCCGGGGAGGACAAACGGGAACAGAGAGGCAGCTTCATCACACACAAACAGGCCCGAGCGATGTTCGTTTTCCAGCATCTTTCCATCAAAAAGTTCATCATGAGCAGCGTGCGGCAAGAACGAGCAGTGCTTTGAGCCGCGGGAGTACTTACCCTAGACACCCACCCACGTCAGCAGCGACTCCTCTACTGAGTCAGCTCTTTAACAACAGAACAACATTAAGTTTCAGCTCTCAAATTAGAATTGCACTCTGCAGCTAGCTACAGGTGAGTAATTTGGAGGTGAAAAATACCATGTGTTGGAGCTTTCTGTGATCAAGGTAATTTTGGTGTATTTTAATATACATAAACTTTACTTTGGAATTTTCAGAACACAAAGACATCTTTGTTGGTTGAATTAAATATTTGTTTTTTTGTTGTTTTTTTTTTCAACAAACAAATCAACACCCTGCTGCCACCGTGCTGCCAGATTCAGAGGCAGATTTTCCACTGGAATACTGAAACATCACCGTCTCCTCACTGCTCATGTGTCATTTGCAACTAATTAAATTGTGAGAAATCATTTGCACATTTTTCCGCTGTAATTAGTATTAGAAGCTCATGAATAGATTAACGTCCCTGTTGTTAATTAGACTCTCCTCCTGCTAAGTTTTGCGAACTTGTGGATTCTGCTAACAGTGCAGGTATTTTTTTATTTATTTTTTTTCCCCCTGACCAAAAATTCCTAATAGCTTTTCTTATTCACAGGTGTTTAATGAAGCACACAGCAGATGACAACCCTCTATGAGTGTTTGCGTTAACTCCTCTGTTCTGCTGCTGAAATCAGAGCGACGGTCTGAGGAATCCTCTGCAGAGGGAGCAGCTTTCACACTCCTTCATGAAGGTGACACTCATGTCAGTGATGCCCTAGAGCACAGTGACAGGCTTCAACAGCCCTCCTCCCCGCTGTGTATAAAGAGCATGTGTACAGTGTGCCATATGTATCCAGATTCCCAGGTAGACTGCACAAGTGAAAGGTGGAATGTGCTAACTCCTCTTTTTCCAGCACTACTTTTTTTGTGCGTGAAAGCAATTTTGCTTAACGTTTTAATGTTTTGACATTTTTATTCTAAAAAAGAAAAAAAAAAAACTCCATATACTAATTATGTAATGCACTATGGGTGTTTTTTTTTTTGTTAATGTTTTAGGTAAGTTTGATGATAATATATATTTTTCTTATTATCAGCTAATCCAGTGAAATCCTCCAACTGACAGACAACAATTACAATCTCTGCTTTACAGCTCCATTGTCATACAAAACCTATTAAAACACATTCATTAATCAGACCATTGGCACTGTAGTTTATTTGTAGTTAATTTATTTATAGTTGATCTTACATACACCCTCCTGCCGCTGTAATTATTCACTAAAGCATCAAGTGTCTATTAATTCTTAAAATAGTCCCCCAGCAAATTAACTCTTGCCTCCTATTTGGTTAATCTTTGCTAAAAAGTGTCACAGACCGGCTGAGAAAAGTGTTGCTGTCACATTATTAGACTTTCAAGTACACAATTAGTTTGGCTGAAAGAATACACAAAATCAATACTAACTAAGTATCTATAGAAAATTTGAAACAAAAATAAGAAAAAGTCTGATGCTTTAGATTTAATTCACTTTCACCCTTTGTCATTTTTTGTCTTTTTTAAGTAAACGGGAGGTGGAAAGGGAATTCGTAACCATAACTGTACTGTATGTTTCTATGTTAAAACAAAATGTTGGAACAAAGGCTCACTAAATAACAGTCCTGGTCTTTCCAAAACTTGTTGGAAACTCATCCAGATAGTTAATGACCTTGAATCATTTACAATGTGATTTTTATTAACATGTTATCAATATTTCACTTTTTACATATCACAGTTATTGTCAGTAGTGATGTATTGCAGCATCCCCTAGTATGGACTACTGCGTTTTTTTTTTTTTTGTTTTGGCCCTTTCATGAAATGTGCTGACAATTACAAATATCTTAAATATTGCCGACCTAATCCTTTGAAAATGTGGCCCCTTTCCTGCAAAAGCCACGCTACAATGTCTCAGCGTCATGCTCGGTGTGAGGAGCGTGAGAGGTGTCGCAGTCCGAGATGGACAGCAGGTTGAGTGTGATGTAAGCTGTGCTGGTCAGATGTGAGAGTTTAGATGAAGCTAATCGCCAGTTTTGCTTTCATGGTGAGAGCCGCAGTGTGGCCAAACCCTCCAGATGGGCAAAGAGCAGGCTTGCTCTCAGAACCGCAACTCCCTCGTGAACCCTGCCCATCAAAAAGCTGCCTCACATGGTTTCACTTTTCCTTTCACCCCACTTTATGATATGGAAAATAATGATGATTTTCAGAGACCACATTTTAAAATTAAAATGGAAACAATCTTTTTTGGACTGCAGTAGTTTACATGATAGCGGAGCAGTGAGGAGCTGCTGTCTGTATGCTTTTCACATATGGCAGATGTGTTTCAAGGCATCTATAACCTTCCTTTGCTATCTCTAACCCACCAGGCCTGCTTCAGGCTCCTCAGTCTGGCTGCAAGCGTTTCCTCAAGGATTTGGCTCAGCTGAAGTTGAACTGAACTGCAGAGCAGCACATCAAAGCCCCACCCTCTGTGAGTCCGCCAGATGTCCCGTGGTCATTTTTAAACTCACACCCCGGCGCATGACATGGAGCAGTGTGTAAGCATGTAGACAGAGGTAGATGGGCCGCTTGGAAATTGGAAAAGGAAGCCTGTATTTATGAGGTGGTTTGAGGTGCTGTGTTAAGACGGGCTTAGCCTGCCACTCTCCCTCTGACAGCCCTGTTTCCCCCTGAGCTGGGGTGACCAGAGACAGAGTGAGGTGAAGGAGTGTAGGCAGGAGGCCTGTCAAAGCAGGTCCAGACCAGAGCTGGACCCACAGACCCACAGGCAGGTGATGCAGCAAGTCACATTGCTAAAGATGCTCTGGATTCATATTTTCACAAGAACAAAACATAAAAACTGATGGTGATTCCTTTAGCCTCGTGCATGCTGGGATAACCTCAACCTTTATGGTCTCAAACAGGAAAAACTTGTTAAAAATAATTGATAATTACACATTAAAATTGATGACTAATTTTCTAAGAAACAGACACGCTCATATTGTAAGGAGTGAAGCACTTTTCTTTGATTCTTCCACTTACCTCCTGCTGCCTCTTGTCTCTTTGTTCCATGTTGACGTCATCACGCGTTGGAGTGCCCCACTGAGACTGAAAGCAAGAGGTTAGACGTGTGGTCTTCTGCGTACCGCCACCTTAACAAGCCCCCGGGCTGCACTCTGAGGGGAGCCGCACATCAAATCTGTCTTCCCGTACCTCAGCCAGAGGTAAGATGAGTGATCTCCCAGAGCAGGGATCCCCTTTTCCTCCCCCACTCAGCGGCTCTCCTCCCCTCTCTCTCTGCCGCGGCAGCCAGCCCATGTGAGTCAAATTATTGTAATTGAGCAGGGATGGAGTCGGGTGTGAGGTGATCTCTCTCTTCACCCCCCCCTCCTTCCCTCTCTCTCTTTCTCTCTCAGATATTTCGGCACATGTTGTGAAATGACCAGCAAGCATCTTTTCTTTTTTTTTTTTTTTCTTTCTTTCCTCTAACACTGCCTGTAACACAGAAATCAATTAACTCCTTTCAAGTCAGATCAAAGGCCCAATACACCGTTCAGGTCTGTCCAGAACCTGTGGGACAATTAACTCTCCCTTTGGACAGCGACCAGACTGGACAGATGAAGGGAGGCTGCTGCCACCGTTCATGTATGTGTGAAGTAGTCGTAAACAAACGGGAAGTTATTGGACAGAATTTCAATGAGCATCCCCCTAATTTCCCAGTTAGCTTCAAACGACAGCATGATAGCTTTTGCTTTTCTGCTCAGGAGGCCATCTCTGCATCTATATTTCAGATCGTGTTTGTGCTGTTCGCTACCACGAGGCTGATTTGTATAAATGTATGAATGGCCAGCTGGATTGTTGGAACTGTTTGGTGTCTCTTTGTGTCTGTGGTCATTTAGCATCTTTTTGTACTTGTTTTGCCTCACTACGTAGTTCAGTTGTGTCTCTTGATTGCAGTTTCAGGGCTCTTTTCTGTCTTTTTGCACCTCTTTCTGCTGTCCTGTTGTGTCTCTTTGTAGTTGTTTCTCCTCTCCTTATAGTCAGCTCTTTATATTATGGCAGTTTTGAGTCTCTTTCTACCGTCTTTTTGTGTCTCTTTGTCTTTTGCGTTCTGTTTTGCATCTTTTTGTTGTAGTTTTGAGTCTCTGTGTGGACATTTTTGGTAATTTATTTCTCTTTATAGTTGTTGTGAGTCTTTTTGGCAGTTGTTTTGCATCTCTTTGCGGTCATTTGTTTGACTTTCTAACAATACGTGTTAAACCTTTGGGCCTGTGCCCGGAAGGCCCCCTCAGTAATCTCTCCATCGTCACCGTGTTGGCACAGTGTACTGTGCGGCATCAAACTGATCGGACACAGGGGAGCGAATGGAGTTTTCGTCCACAGACAGGTGCACTGACCCTGTCCACCCTTGAAGGTGCCACTTGCATTTTATTGGACATTTATGGCCAGCCAGCATTTTTTAACAGCCACCTGGATGCAATAAAGGGCCAGCTCCTGAGCTCTGGCTGCCCAGAGGATTTCCCAGCAGCTCCCGTGGGACCTCTGGCTAGTTAAGATGTTTATTAAGCTGAAAGTGGTCCAGTGGGAAAACACAGCACTTCTGAGAGATTCGGGCCAGCAGTTTTCTTGTAAGTCGGAGCGTTCCCCGGAGGATTGGGTTTCTTTTCCTTTCAAACCTCGGAGGGAGGACAGGGTCAGTTCACAGGGCGCGAGGTTGACCAACTGGTAACTAGGCACATGAACCCGGGAAGGGAAATATCTAGAGACCATCGAGGTCAGCCTGGAGTGATTCCCACAGCTTCCAAAAGCCAAGTATGTCAGCTAAAAGCATAATAGTTAGCTCTGACGTACAGTCGTGTGGCCACTGTTGAAATTTAAGACCCTAAATTTCAAGCAATAAAAATATGGAAAGTGGGTTCAAAGCTGCATCTATCAGCATCGGATTTACTGTCAGGACATTTCTGCAAGTGGAGTCTTTACATTTTGGATGATTGTTGTAAAGTAAATGGCATTGTGTGCTATAATTGAAAGTGATTTCTTTTGTAATGCACAACTGAAGTTCTTTGAAGAAACAGTCCATCCAGAACATTGTGATGTTAGTTCTGCTTGCTGTCAGACAGATCTTGACCTCACTAAGCTCTGCTGGACCTCTAGTTCAAAGCTCTGGTCTTTAGCCTCAGGCACTCTGTCCTAATAACTTCAGTTAGCCCCTGTTCTGCTTTCTAACAGTTTTTCAGCCACACTGTGCATTAAGGAGGAGAGTTTAGAACAAATCATAGAGGAATGGTGTAGTTAAAATTGCTCCTTTACTGCTCGGCGTGATAAATATTACTTTTGTTCTCGTTTAATTTTGAACTTTCTCGGGGCCAAACTGCAGAGCCTGTGGTGAGCACATTGTGAACTGAGCAGCACATGCAGCCCGGCGATGGGTTTTTAGTGCTCTCTGCCTAATGTTCAGGACAGATTAGAAATGTTCGCCTGTGACAGATGCTGTCTAGATCTTCACTACCAGATCCACCCAGCTGCAAAACATCTGGTGGATTTCTACCTTTTTCTCTGAAGTGCAGCCTATTAATGACACACTCACAATCATATATGTGCACACGCGCTCGCATCGAGTACACACAGAACACATCCGCCGTGTTTGATTGAGACGGCGGAAAAAGAATCACACACGTACAGATTGTATGGAGTTTTTATTGCTGCTGGCCTCGGTAGTGACATTTTCTGCATACTTTTTGCTTCCATTGCAGTGATTCATTTCCTATTTATTATTTTTTCTTTGTCTCTGTCTTGTTAATGTGGCACATGTAGCGCATGGCTGGCCCGAGCCTCGACTGATCCTCTAGTTATGTTTGCCCTGAAAACAGAACCGTTCAATTGCAGCTCTATGTCACAGCCAGCATATATGTAGATATGTTTAGAATATCGTTCACTGCTTCAGCCACAAAGTCTGCCACCACATGCAGTTTGTTCAGCAGAAACAGAATTTCTACATTCCACATGAAGGCCTGCGCTTGTTGTTAGTGGCACACATCCTAAAATCATGCCTCTGGCCTCCTGCGGCTCTGACTTTTTCGTCAGAGGAAACATTATTTTTGCGGAGACAAATCCACTGAATAACATGATCATCTGATGAAAGGAGCTGCAAATCTTACTTGAGCTGAGTCCATTTCGCTAATGATGAAAACAATCATGTAGCAGCAAATGCCATGCATCCCGCTCTGGCATGACAATAAAACATCAGTTGCTTAAGTGCACATGAGCCAAAGTTTTTAAAGTTTTTTAGAAGACGTTTCTGAGAGGGCAAACCATTGTTTTTGCTCTCTGTCACTCCTCCACTCTGCACCTCTGTGCGGGATATTAAGTGGTCCGTGTTGGACAAAGATGTAAGATTCTTCAGGCGCTCATCAACAGAGAAAGTCACAAATACATGTGGGTGTGTGTCAGATGGAGACATTTGGAGACCATGGTTTAATTTAGTTTAAAATTACCATGCAGTAAATTGTTCCTCATGTGTCTGAACAGCTTAGGCTCACAGGAAGACTTGTTTGGCCATCGCCTGTGTGTGAAATAAAACAGAAGGGAAGGGGAGATCCCCACATCACAGAATAGAAAGATGTTGTTGTCGCTGGGTTTCATAAAGTTCATCTGTTGCCATCTGCGATCCAACTTTGACCAGCTTTTTAAAATGTTTGAGAGATAATCCTCGAGAAAAAAAAAAATCAATCATCAGGCTTCCACAGAACATTTGATGTTTGTTTTTTATTATTATTGCATGACAGAGTGCAGAGGAGACCTTATTTAATTTACATTTTAGCTTTTGTGACTCTACAACAATAAAACTATGAAAAAAACTCACTGCAAATCATAGCAAATACATTATGTCAAGAGTAAATATGTCATTTCTCTTATTTGTCTTTTGAAATGGAAATATAAAACATCAATCTGACTGCAGTATAGTTTAAAAAGAAAACTATGCATTTATATTATTTTAAAAGACACACAATTAGTCCAGTGCATTTTGGGAGAAAAAAGAAAGATAAATAGTAAAAGAAAAGTTAGTTATTTAAGAAATATGTATCTCTTTCATTTGTTTATCCAATAATAATTTGCATTTTTAAAACTTTACTGATTAATTTTGTGCACATTGTTCTCTAAATGTTTTGACTTTTTAAGCAGTTAAACATCTGACACAACATTGAGCCGACACTAAAAAGTTTCAACTTCTCAGTTTTTTAAATAACAAAAATCAAAACTTAATTATTTTTGCGTGGATCTTTTATACTGTTTGTATATTATTTGGTAACTGTTTTGTAAAAGATTGAAAAACATCTATGGAAAGAACAATATGAGGAGAGAAAAGTTAACAAAACAAAAATAATATCAAAACCAAAAATGAATAAAGGCTAAACTGACAAATGTCATAATACAAATTAAACAACAAGGAACATACAGCACATTCAAAACTTGTTCAAATAATATAAATATGATTACACTTAATAGTAAAAAAACATCTTTTGACATATAATTGCAAATTGTAGGGAGGATTAAAAGTCCTTGGATTCCATATTATTCTTTTGACAGGTAATTATTTTGTTAATAAGAAAAAACGACGACACATCTTTAGTGTTTCAGATTAACACCATGTAACAACTTAACAGCAGAAATATTAGACATGTCTTTCTATTATCATAAAAATCATAAATTTACCTTAACTGTATGAAAAACTAATTATCTAAAAGCTTGCTTAAATTTATTATTGTTAAATGGAAAAAAGCAACAACAAGAACACAAAACAATTGCAACAAATAATTACATTTCATGTTAATAAAGATAGAAAAAAACATCCTGTCGTTATAACAACAATTATTTTTAAAAGACTTCAGTACTAAGATGAGATAAATCCAGTATTGTGTTTACTTCATTAATAATTTGACAAACAGTAATTAAGTTCTGCATTTATGTGCTTTGAAAGAGTAAATTACAGTCTGCTTGTTTAACTAAAGTGTTGTATTTACGTCACTTAAACCAGTAATATATTATTAACATGATTTTTACTGTAGTTTTCTTCAGTTAATGACATTTTAAGGGATGTGTGAAGTTTTGCTGTGGAGGATCAGATTAAATTGTAATGTCTGGATTTGTCCAGCAGGGGATGATGTTGTAATTCAGATAGTGGCTTTTATGGCTCTTTGGTAACATCTCTGTTCCACTGTGAAGTCATGTGTGTCCACACTGAGTCAGGGGACCAGGTGCATAAATCTGACTGCATCATGGATCACTGTCATCAGATGAGCCGGTCCGTCACACAGACCACGCCGCGGTGTTTAACTCCAGCTTATAGGATGATGATGATTTATTAGAAATAGAAGATAATGGAGCTCATTAAGCAATCATATCTTACAGCCATCAGGTCACTTTTCACAGGATGTTGTTGATATGACTGTTATTACAAAGCCCTTGTGCTTGAATTTTAAAAGTCATAAGCGTTAATAGATCTCCATACAGTTGTTAAAAAAGAGGCTTCAGGTAATAAAAATTATGTTTTATATCTGTAACTTCTAACTCAGCAATAATGCATCTGAATTAGAGCAGCTTAGTTCATTATTGATGCAAAAGTTAGCAGTGAAATTGTCAGTGTTTACTTTTGAAGTCATGAAGTGGTTTTAAGATGTCCTAATCTTTTTCTAAGTTTTCCTTAAAGTCTATCTATCTATCTATCTATCTATCTATCTATCTATCTATCTATCTATCTATCTATCTATCTATCTATCTATCTATCTATCTATCTTTTCTACTTTTCTAGGTTAAACAATTCTATGCATCCAACACATACTCATTTTGTTAAAATATTATAACCAATCAGTGTTTGGAAATATGTTTACATAATTAGATCTCATGTTAATTACCTTCCAGCTCGTGCATTAACAAAAAGGTGAGCTACAAACTCAGGTAAACACATTTCAGTCCTCCCATCTCAAACTTGTATGTCAGCTCGCTGTCACACAGAGGCCTGTCAGGCCATTTGTCAAGAACTCAATAAATTTGTCAGTGGAAAGGAGAGGAGGAGAAAAAAAAAAAAGGGCTGAATCCAATAAATCATAACATAAACAAATCTAGCCATGGCTTGACAGTGCTAGTATTATACTTTGGCTTAATCCTTGGGGAGCTGGGATTATCCTGCAGTATCATTTTTTGGCTGCCTCAGTAAGATAAGAAGGGCTCCAGAGCAGAGGCAGGAATATGGGAGTGAGTGGGAAGGAGGATGTCAATAACTCCACTCTTTAGCTTATATGTTTGAATTTTAATGAGCTCAAATGAGATTTCAGCAGGTATATAATGAGATTTTTTTAAATATTTTTTTTGAAAACATAAAAAAACAAAAACAAGCATGGACTCAATTTGTGACTTAGATTTGTAATTCTGAATAAAAAACGAGTTGGTAGATGTGGGGGCCCTCAGGCCTGTGGGGCCCTGGGCCATCACATGTCTGTTTGTTGTTGTTTGTTTGTTTGTTTACTGCCTGTAATTATATTAGTTATTTTAAGGTATGAAAGCGTCGAGGAAATGCAGAAACATTAAGGCTTAACAGAGATTAAATCACAGCCGATTGATCGCGTATTGCCGACGTTCAAACCTTCAGCTGAGCTCCAGTGTTGATCATCGACGGCTCCGGTGCTTTTTTTGACGAGAGAGACGCTTGACGCGCTCTCAAAGGCGCACTGGTGGTTTTAGAGACGCGTCCAGGAAAGAAAACCGGCACCAACATAAAAATTATTTAAAAAAAATAGCAACATAGCTTCAGTCTGTTTGACCAAAAAAAAAAAAAAAGTGTCCTGTGCAGGATGAGAAATTGCGCGCTGCTGCAGCACAATGTCAGACTGTTTTTAACATGTTCACCTCGGCAGCAAACAGATTAAGGCAGTCTCTCTCTCTCTCTCTGTTTTTTTTTCTACTTCTTCTTCTTCTTCATTTGAGCTTTTAAAAAAGCATCATGGAGAGCTTAGAAACACTCATTAAAAGATCAAAGTGAGTTAACTATCAAAGTCCTCTAGCCCTGCAATTTAGGGAGCCATTATGTCTTCGCTTTGCTGAGTCTCCCCTTTGAGGAGCTGAAGTGTTCTTCCCATTCTCACTAAGGGATTTGATTTTAAAATGCTTATCGGGGCGCTTTTGTTTTAAGGCATAATTGAAAACGCGAACATTTTTTTATTTTTTTTTCCAGGTCAAGCAAACCTGTAGTGGAAAATAAATAAATAAAAAAGTGGTGATTACATGCAGCGCTTATTACAGTCCACACGTCCAATTTAATAAAAGGCTATTGAGGATATTATTTGCTCTGATTTTTGCGATACATTGATTGCAGCCTGCGGCTCTGAGCAGAGCAGGAGGCCTGACTGACACCGCTGGACTGAGTTATTAGAAAGAAAGAACACACGAATGGATTGTGCGTGGATTTTAAACAGCGTGGTGTAAATGTAATTAAAGCAGAATTATTATCCACATATTTCTATTTCAGTTTGATTCAAGCGTTTGTTTCGGATCAAATTTAACGAAGTCGTTTAATAATTCTGTTAATTCACTGACTGTGGAATTGAGCAGCCACGATTCTTTCTGTGGCACTTTTTTCTTCAATTTTATTTAATTGTTGGAATCACATGAATCCATAATGACACTATAATTAAAACAGACACGATACCTACGAGTGGATGTATTTTGTTTTCTTTCTTTTTAAACTTTGTGCCTCTTTTAATGAAATATCAAATCCGGCCGATTTGGGCTTGAAAACATCCAAAAGCTGTGCGTAAATGTTCCCAATATTCAACTGTGCCATCCAACTTTAGCATCATATTTTCTCTTTTTTTTTCTTTTTCCTCCCTCACAAAGAAAAAAAAATAATTTTTAAAACCTTCCTGTCATTTGGTTTTACCTCCACAGTCACTGTGGAAACTGTTCCCGAGTGTTAGTCGCTCTGAAGGCGCATTATAACGGTCTCTTACCTTTCCGATGGGTGCAACAGTTCTGCTTACTTTTAAGTAAAAAAAAAAAAATGCTTAACTTAAGGAACCTTTGCTTTCTGTACTGCACACCTGCTGCAGCGTTGTTGGGGTTTTTTTTCTTTTCTTTTCTGCCCTGTAGAAAACGAGGGAGGGCCTGTCATGTAGAGGCTCATTAAAACACCGCAGGCTGAAAGTTGGCGGATTGATTTATTGAATGAATGTTTGATGTCCTCATTCGCACAAGTGACCCGACCGATAACTGCTGAATGAATGGAGGAGGAGGAGGGAGGGAGGATGGAGAGAGAGAGAGGAGGGGGGAGGGAGGTGGGGGAGATGGATGGATGGATAGGGGGTAACGCCGGATTCATATGTTTTGTTTAAAAAAAAAAAAAGGAAAGAAAGAAAATATTGATTATATTGTATTGATAGTAGTGAGCTCATAATGCTGCTTAGTGGCAAGATAATCCAATATAGTGCAAAGGCGGAGGTAATTGACCCCATGCTGATAGCAGAGCTGGAAATAGAAGGAAAGAAAAGCCAAGTCGGGGGGTGGATGACTTCATAAGAGGGCAGGTATGGAGTCATTTTAACAGGGAAACTGCCCTCTAAAGAAAAATAGAATAATTGCAATATTTATATTACATTTCTGTTAATATTTCTGTGATGCTTGGATCCTTTTAAAACCGTAAGTGAAAGTGAAATATCATTTTATTTGCATTTTGTGTGGCTGTGCGCAGCGATTCTCTGAGCGAACAGCAGAGGGCAACGCCAACAATCTCTTCTCTGTTTTCCAAACTGGGCTACAGGTCATCGCCTTGATGCTTCACAAAGGATACCAGGAACAACACGCAGCCAGGCCTTCTGGACTGAAGGTACAAGCTGGCTGCACAGATTTATTTATTTATTTATTTATTTTGCACAATTCAACCAGTTTTTGGATGCAAAAATGTTCGTTTGCGTCCTCGCCCTAATAGACTTCTTTTTACACTCAGTCATGTGAGATCAGTTCTTATTTTTTTAGAGATGTAATTATAATAATTCTATGAAACAGTTGCTGCCATGTCAGTCACCTCCATGCGCTGTTTTCCTCTTTATCTCATTTTCAAATCTAAAATTTTAAATCAAGCATGAAGTTGGGCTCTTCTCCTTGAAACGCAAAGCAGCCCGCTCCATGTGTCCACTCTTATATCCTTGGCCTTGTCTGGGCCTGCAGTTACACTACTAGAAGTTGATAACAATCTCATGCAGCGAGACTTCGGGAAGCAGCGCGCAGCTCCCATTAGCAGCCCGATAATTTCACACAGGCCTCCGCGCAATATTACTGCGCACCTCTCCAAACGTCTTAATCACACCTTGACGAAAAAAAAAAAAACGCACACACTCACTGAGGATTTCTGAATTTTATTAGCCTACAAATTTCGCCACGGGCTGAATGCATTTTTTGGAATTACGCATTTCTGAATTTCCAAGCGTCAAGGTGGGGTTGATTTGCACGAAGGCTCACAGTTCAGATTTAAGAGTGAACTGATCGGTTATTTACCAGCAAGCGGTGAGAGGAGATCTGCAGCTGTGTGTCTGCAAAAATAACACATGAGAGATCCACTATTATTATTATCATCATCATCATTATTATTATGATTATTACTATTATTACTGATCTCTTTTGTCATGCCTGACCCAGAGATGGATAACCCTGGATGGCAGAGGCCACCTCAGAGCTGGACAGAGCGCTGTTATCTGCACTGATCGCCAGGTGCATCAGCTGAAAGAGAACAGCAGCTTCCACTGGAGACAATACACAAAAGAGCATGTGATGCTCCAAAAGACACACACAGCGTATCTGCAGTTTTGTTCTTACTAAAATATAGCAAATTTATCATAAATGCGCAGTGTTTTAAAAAATCCTGCATTAGGGTTTTTAGGTGAATTTCTGCTGCGTAATTTCCATTATTTTTGTCAGAATGCGCACGATTTAATGAAGCTGGAATGACATTAAAGTGCATTATTATTATTATTATTATTATTATTATTATTATTATTTGCTCTTGGGTGCCAGGCCACTTTTGTGCAGCACAGTGTTCCTCTCCTGTGCATGTGTGTTGTTATTGGACTGCGTGGAGCAGCACTGTACTCTGCTCCAATAGCATCCCAATGGCAGTGAATGGGGGAATGAAAAAAAGTGTAGCCATGCATGCAGGAGTGGGAGGATCTACTCGCTTCAATCTCGATCTCAGACTTTTGCAGCGACAGGGGCACAACCAACCAACCGTCTCTGTTACTTCCAAAGAGTTACTGCCGGGACATCTACATACACACTCTGCTATCTTTGGATTTGTTGTCAACTTTTACTTCTTTTTCCTTCTTCCTTTTTTTTTTTGCCGCAGACTGATATTCCGTGAAGACATTTTTTTTTTCTTCTCACACCAGCTTTTTTTCTTTCCCCCCTCTCTCTCTCTCTCTCTCCCGTCGGCTTGGGGTCGAGAAGATAAAGCTTCCTCGCTCCTCTGATCATAACAGGTGACTGTTCCGAGAGTGTTTTTATTGTTTGCTTTCTGTTTCTCCACGCTTCTCTGACGCATCAGGGATTTATATAGCCGGCTCATACACTGCCCCCTTTACCTTTTAACTAGTGCGAGCATCAGTGTTTTTCTACCTCCCCTCCACACTGTTCATCTAGATAAGTTTATTTCCCCCTGCTTCTTCTTTTTTTTTTTTTTTTTTTGTCTTCCTCCACCTCCGATCTGTGTGTCACACGGAGCTCAGACGCTTTCAACAGGTTTCCAGCTCCTCGCCTCCTTCGCTCGCTCCGCTCTCCAGACCAGCTTTTTTTTTTTTTTTTTGTGGTGGATTTTCTTGTCAAGTCTGACCGTATTCTTATGGATATTGCAACAGGTCTGGTGTCACTGGAGCGCCTCTCCGCGGGAGAACAGTCCGAGACGTGCATCATGCTGGACGGCATAAAAATTGAAGATCATCCCCTGCGATCGGGACAAGCCACGCTCGGAGTCATGCTCGGTGAGTCCTTCTGGGTTTTTGGTTTTGTTTTTTTTACTGTGTAGCTTTAAAAAATAATCTCTTTGCGTAAAACACTGCACTGTGATTCCTTATATTTTTGCATGCATGCTTTATTTTTTAAAATTCCCTAACATGATTACACCTTACAAATGAATAA
Source organism: Stegastes partitus (assembly GCF_000690725.1). Lineage (NCBI taxonomy): Eukaryota > Metazoa > Chordata > Actinopteri > Pomacentridae > Stegastes > Stegastes partitus. The sequence continues at coordinate 580,962 of NW_007577775.1, forward strand.
AACAGCAATAAAAGCAGTTTTATTCTAATGCCAAGATGCAGACATGTGAGGTGATCTCATCATCTGCAGGCCTTATTGAATAGAGCATAGAATTAATTAGAAAACCTGCTTTTATTTTTTTTTTATTTAGTCTGATATTATATACTTTACTGGACTTGATTTAACTCCCAGTGTGTTCTGAGGTGGTTTTCAGCCCATTGCACTCCTTGATCCAGGCCTTCTCTCGCTCCTTTTCTTTCCTTGACGGGGGCCTCTGCCGTCTTTTGCAGGCTCTGAATGTCATCATAGATCGGTGTGTGAAGGATGCCAGCGTCCCATCTCCGACCGCTTCTTGATGAGAGTCAACGATTCCTCATGGCACGAAGAGTGTTTGCAGTGCACCGTGTGTCAACAGCCTCTCACCACCAGCTGTTACTTCAGAGAAAGGAAACTTTACTGCAAACACGACTACCAACAGTAAGGCTCTCTCTGCTTTCTCTCTTTCTCTTTCTGCATTTCTTTAGATGGTGGGTGGTGCAGAGATGTTTAAAAAAAAAAAAAAATGAAGGTGATGCTTTGGTTGACCTAGAGGCCTTCTCTCACACTGCTTCAGCCTTAAGATTCAATTCTACAAAACAAAAAAAGACCTGTTGCCGTTGCTTAGCCTGCAAAATATAAAAACAGAAAAAAATGGAGTTAAATCTCAGCTTTTATTTAGTAAAATAAAGCACTACATGAGTGTTTAAAGTGGCTGCAGCATTAGCGGCCGTGCATTATTGTCATACACCTGGATGTGTTATTGTCACACTGGCCCACGATATTTCCACTTTAGTCTGTGTGCAGTCACCGCATTTATGACAAAAAAAAATATATAAGACGTTGATTCCACTCAGGCCCGAGAATGCGCAGGCGTGCAGCCTCGACTTTCTTTTTTTTTTATTCCGCTCTCTGTCATACAAATTCAGTTTTCTGGTTGAATCATGTGGCCTTTTCCCATCACCATCAACCGCTGCACATTCACACAAAATATGGAAACCACCATTTCAGTAGTTTTTTTTTTACTCACACAGACTCACTGCGCGGTTTCAGTTTTTTTTTGTTTTTAACCCGATCAGAACGTTTTCATTTATTCTTTAAACCACTCGCCTTAAATTAACCTTAACTCTGAAATGTGTTTTCTGTATTTAGCTGTTGCAGTGTAATTTAAATTTTTGTTTATTCTATTAATGTTACAGATTATTTACGGTCGTAGCTGCTGATTTAATTTCATTAAATTTTGGTGTATCTTATTTTATTTGATATATTTTAGCACGCGGCTCTACAGTCATGGCAGCAATTTAACGAGAAATAACGAGAAATAAAACGCGCATTGAACTCCTCAGAAATCCAAACTTTACCTGCGAAGCGAAACTCCTAATTAAAAGTTCTGCCGTTTGCGCACGCGCGAGTCACGCGCACGCACAAACAAAATATAAATAACGCAGAAATAATCTTCAACTGTAAAAATGCAACTTTCACAATGTTCAAACCTCTGCAGCATTTAGAGTTTATTCTGGCCTAAAATAGTGTGATTAAATGCAGCTCTGCCGAATTCACCGCAACACAATGAATAAAATGCTGCATTATTCATTTTACAGGTGCTCATAATAATTCTATAAATTATAAATAAATGAAAATAACTCAGGAATTGCCTCCCTTTATTATTGTTTTATAGTAATATAAAATAATTTTATTTTGTAATTTAAACTTGTGAAAGGTGGTATTTAAAAAATACAAATTAAATAGTTACATTCTACCTTGTAAACATTTCAGCATGGCAGCCATTCACCTTGGATAAATTAGCAGATTGAATTAGTAAATTATTTCCTAAAATAAGCAGAGATGGCAGATAGTGTGGAGCAAACACTGAAGCTACAAGTATTAGGTGGGTTCCTGTTTGGCCGGCGAGGACCCTGGGGTGCCCTGTGTTTCTCATCGCATGAGCGCTTTTCATGCTTGTCACTAAATTTTCAGCTTTTTGTGTCCGGCCTTTTTAACAATTCTACTTCGATTACCGGCACATTATGGCTCTCTGCTAGATACCTTGCAAGCAACAAAGAGTTACATCTATTGCCATGCGTGCCATTCATCCAGCTTTGTGACAGGAGTGTAGTCGGCTGATAACAATGGAAAATTCATAGCAGTAACTAGGGGATACCAGAGTCACGGCGTCACGGCTCAGAGGTGGCTGGAAGTTGAGACAGTCCGGCGGAGAGGGGGGATCTCTTTCTCATGCCTGGTTTTAGCACTGTCCATTTGTACTTTTCTTTCTTTTTTTTTTTTTTTTTAAATGTCTTTGGTGTGTGTAAAGAAGAAGAAGACTGAGATTAAGAGACAGACATTCAGAGACAGACAGGATGTATCTGGCTGCCAAATAATACTCTTTCCTGGCATTTTGTTTCTGATATGCTCTTCAAGACCCATATTTGGACTATAACTGACCATTTCCCCCCCTTTTTTTTTTCTCCTCTCTCTGCTTTGAATGTTGTGAGCTTGTGTGGCAAGTCCAATCACTCCAGCCAAACACAACAACCTGCTGGGCGCCGTCCTTGCTCTCACACACTATTATTCATCACATCTTTTAATTCTTCCCACTTTTTTTTTTTTTTGTTTTAACCCCTCCCAGCCCAAGTTAGCGGGTGGGTCCTTCTTACGTCGACACAAGTATCCCCTTTTTTTTCTGTTGTTGTTTATTCCATTTGCATTGATGGGATACTTAAAGATGTAATTGGCACCTTTTTGACTTTTATGACACCCATTTAAGATGCATTTGTCAGCCCACAAACTGCTTTGGGCTGTGAAGAGCGCTCCTAGCCTTACAGAGGTCTACGTGCCTAATTACATTCCTACAGCAACTGATTCATGCCCCGTAATCAGCTCTCACTAGCTATAATAAATCAAGGAATTGGCAAGCAGTCTTTTTTCGCACCTTTGGAACAGGTTTAAGTGCAGACGGGGGAAAACAATTGTGTACTGTGTTATTAAAACTCCCACCAACACAGTTCAACACATCTCGCTCCATACAGTGCAATTGTATAGTAACAAGATTGGATTTTATTAGCCTTTTCCCCTTATGTTTGCCTTTTTTACGCCATGCAGCTGACCCGTGTTAATCATCCCTGTTTTGATTTGAAAAAGGTATTTTTTTGTGAATAAGGGATATTTTTGATAGCTGAAGATTTAGGTTCCAAAAGACCTCAAATGTACAGATATCAGACATCATTTCCAGAGGGAAAAAAAAAATCAAATGAATATATTTTAGAAGAGGAGAAATATAAACAGCAATATAGCGCTGACGTTCGCAAAGAATATTTCAGTGCAAGTTTGATAAAATTGAAGGCAAATAGACGGAGCTGTCAGTTGGACGAGAGCCGTAGCCGTAGAGGAGGAACAAGCTTGAACGAGACGGGCGGTATGTAAAAGGTAGAGTGGAATTACACCATTCCGAGAGAGTTTGTTGTGCCCTGGTGTTCGGAGGTCAATTATACATCATTAGAAAGAAGGAGATCTTTTCCCCAGAGGGACCTTTCCTCTAACCAAGCAGATGCTTTGAAAGGAGGCATGTAATAAGGCCTATCACTTGACCGAAGTGTTGGACAACACCCCTGTAATGGACTGCCTTGTTAGAAACTGCCATGGGCTCCATCTACAAAACATAACATTAACTAACTATATTATACACCATGCTGCCTGCTTTTGGGTCCTGCTGATGCATAAAAACCTTGCATTCCACAGTGGATTTTTTTTTCCACGCTCTATAAAGTTTTACTGTCTAGCAAAATGTTATTTTAGAATGTTTCATTTGTAACCTATCCAATACATCAGCATGCAGATTTTTCCAAATCTTCAAACTCACATGCTGTAAGCAAAATTATATTCAGGTCACGGTAGTACGAGTAGTAAAAAACACAGCAGTGATGAAGCCATAAAAGCAGAGCTCCCAGAACCTGTCTCACCTCCCATGTATGCTGGACGATCCCCCGGTGTGCTGAGAGGTGCTTTTTAGAACTGTTTGGAGTGCCCTCCTGTGAAATTGTTGTTTTTTAATTAGCTGTGCTTGGGACGCTGCAGCAGTGTGTGCCGGATAGATGCTGACGGCTGGGTTTCTGTGTTAGCTCACCCAGTGTGTGTGTTTTACTCACTCTAGGACACTCCCGCATGGCCTGGCACTTTGCGAACACTCATACCCTAACCAAAAAAAAAAAAAAAAAAAAAGAAACACCAGGATGTACTTTGTGTTGTCAACCCAGCTGGGTAGTTTTGCAGTTAATTAAAGACTGTCCTCAATCCTGCCGAAGTATTTCAGAGACAGCTCTGTAGGCAGGTCTGTGGGTGTACGTTCCTTTGTGGAGGACTTTTTAACTTTCAGCTATACTTTTTTTAATTTTATATTTTTTTTAATTCTCCCTAAAAAGGATAAAAATGTGTCTTTAGCCACTGCTCTTGGATAAATAAAAGAGGACCTCTACAGAGAGACAAATCTAATGTTAGAAACACAAAGCCGGATAATATTGCTTCAGCTTGCTGGGATTTTTAGTGCTCGGCAAGGAGCTAGCTGAAGCTGGCCCCGTTCCTCTGTAAGGAAGTATTGGGTTCTATGTCAACATGGCTCGGCCTGTCCCAGCAGCATACTAGGATGCATCATCTGTCATCTCATGGTTTGCTAACTGTGCCCCCCACCCGACACATTTAGACCCATTAAAAGACCTGTTGGGCTGTATTTATTTGCATCACTAGCCACATCTTGGATTCTCTGTGTTTTCCCCTCTCGCTTCCCTTAAACAGCTTCTTTGAGTGATTTCTAAATTAACTGTTGTCTGTGTGAAGAGTGCTATTATAAATTTTTTACTACGGCTACATCCGTAAAAGGATTAGTAGTCAGCTGTGTGTATTTTCATAATGCTTTTGTGTGATGTTGTCGGTAAATCTCAGGTATTATATTATTAAATCAGGTGATTTCATTAAGATTTGTGTTTATTAAGGCATTTCCGCTGTGCGTTTTAGCAGAAGTGATTGGGTGCAGAGTGTGTGGCAGGAGGTGCTGGGGGTGTGTAGTGTGTGTAGCAGCAGTTGGAACACAAAGCACTTTGCAGGACGCTATGGGAAGCCACAGAGGCTCAGCCACGGTAATGCCCATCACCACTTTAGAGGCCAGACTGGTGGCGAGGGATGTGGAAAGAGGTCTCTGTGGCTTTGTGTGGGGGAGCTGTTGTGCAGGGGAGGAGAAGGATCTGCAGAGGGATCTGCCTGGTGTGCTCACATTACACTGGATGATAGCAGAGGGGTGCAGAGGAACTCAAGCATGCAATTTGTTGGTAGCCACAATTTAACCTCATCTCCTAAAGCCGGCTGTTAGGCAGCCAGTGGGACATGTCAGTCAATCGGGAATGCTAATCAGTGACGGTAGAGAGAAAGCCCTCGGCTCGGCAACGCAGTGATTTTCATTACTGGCTCCGAGTCCTCGGGCCTTCAGGTTTATTTTCACAGCATGACAACTCTTCATAACAAAAAGCAAGGCAACCACAAACCATTAAATGCAATTTACAAATTAGATTTTGGCTAAATCTGTGAAATACTGTAATAGCCTTCTTAAAGTGGCCAGCCGAGGAATACACAAACTCAGCAAATGTTTTCAATTTTGATTTGCCAGATTACATGTTGAAATCAGGACAGTGAAAATTTTTTAGTGGTTGGATTTTTTTTTACTGCGCTGAAATTATTCATTTTGAATGCGTGTGCGTCGGTGACAGTGTAACAGTTCCTCATTTATTTCTGCACGTTTGTAGTATTTCTAATTACATTTCGGAGCTGTTTGTTTCATTTTGCTCCTATAGTTTGGAAATAGCCCACACTTGTTTCTTCAGGCAGCCCGCTCGAACGTGCTTGAGAAATTGAGACAAGGCCTCTGCTGCTGGCTCGCAGTATCGCTGCTGGCCCCAACTGTGTATATGTGATCCCACTCTGGAATGTTTTTCCAACACGTAGGCTTTTCACAGATACACTAGAGAGGACTGGCATCATAGTGGCAAGTGCTGCATTCAGACTGTTGTGTGCCCAAGGCTTACTCTCACACTCACGTCACACATTCTAGCTCTACATGGGAATGGGGCAGAGCAGTGTGTTTGTCTACATACACCCCAGGTTTTTGTGAGGGTGTGGGCGCATGTGTATGTACACTTGCTTCCCCTCTCTGCTCCTTTCTTTCTTTGTCTCGAATCTAAGCTCCTTCCAGTGCCACGCACTCACTCTCTGTGTTGTAAAGATACATTTCGGCGCCTCATCTCAGTTGCTACACGTCAAGTTTGGTTTGCCCGAATTGCAGCAGTGTAGATTTTTGTCACAGATGCGTCAAAACACATTTCTTTGTCCTTTTTTAACCCTTTTAATCTTCATCAAATGAGATTAGCCCCCAAATACCGGTATTCCTGCCCAAAGTGACTGACAGAGATTTGCACTTTTATCATTAAGTGTGACACTAAGCTGGTCGGAGCTTTGTCTTGAATGGAGGGTCTGACGGAAACGGGGGCTCCTAATCCTTTTATTTGTGTCAGGCCCAGAAAGAGGGAAGAATGGGGCCGGGGTGGGATGGGGCTGCAGAATGCCGTGGCCCTTAGTCCCCTCCAGACCCGGCCTCCACAGCCAAGTGAGCATGAGACTCATCTTATGTGGTCTATGCACTCGAGCAGACACAGACACACACACACACACACATCCACACACACACACAGACAAATATGTGCATCTACAGCACTGTATGTTTAAATGTTTGCACAAACGCATGCACGCAATCATAATTATACCATCTTATGTGCAAATGCACGCAGTATGTTCACCTACTTATGCACACAATCAGCGATAGACGCACACATGCACAGTCACGACAGAGTGTGTACCTGCTCACAGTCACAGCAGAGCTCGCGTCCGTCTATGAGTGCAATAGCAGGAGGTTCAGTCTAGGATGAGATTAATAAAGTTTGCCGGTTCCCTGGTCGAAGTCCAACGCAAGGCTTTTGTCTGCAGCTCACATCGGGTTGTGGGGCTTCAGCTCCTTTTGTGTGTGCACCCTTGTGGTAATCCATCTCCAGCGGGAGTCCCCTGGGGCACTTTATTTACTCATTCAACTGTTTGGAAGTCTGTTAGACTGCAGATCAGATGCAGTGAGACCAATGTGATTACTTTAACCAGCACTTGCAGATTCCTGCCCAGCATCTCCTCTCACCCTGAGCCGGTGTGCTCTGCAGGTGGGAGGGAAGGTCCACACTGGCTCATCCTTCTCTGCCTGTCCTGTTTACCAGCATGGTTTTATCGCCTGTCCAATATTCTCTGTTATGAATATACTGCATTAGGTATTGAGCCTCCTGTGCCCACACACTGTAGAGCTTATGATTCCTTTATTATCCTTGTGTATCTGAGTATGCTGTTGTTGTTGTTGTTGTTGTTGTTTTTTACTTGCATCTCAAAAATACAGGTTCCAAAAGTGGTAGTTTCCTGAATTTTTCACATTTGTTAGGTTTCTCTCACAGTACATCATAATTCAGCACCATAGCAAGTGTGTTGTCACAGTGTAAAAACTAACATCTATGTTTTATTGCAAACAATGAAATGGATTTGGTTATCCATCCATCAACATAAACCCAGAGCTATGTATTTGGGGCTAACCCCCATGTTAAACCACTGCAGGCTGTCAGGCTTTCTGAATTTACTCTCCATCTCTTCCCCTTGGCGTGGCTGGGGAATATGGTTGCGATCAGCTGCCAGGACCGGCATCTACAGCGAGAGCTCCCTAAACTGGCTGTTTAGAACCAGCCGCTGATTGGTGATGGCTGTCTTGGCAAGAAAAATAACCCCGTATGAAAACACTGCAGATTGGATTTCTATGCATCTGACTCACTCCCGTCCTCTCTGACCGGCCCCCCCACAGCAAGCCAGCATGATTTGTGCATGAGGTCCCGTGACCCATGGAAGCTTCAAAAAGCAGCGAGGGGAAATATTTGGATGATCCTGATGGGGGAGTGGAGACGTGGGAGGGAGGCAGAGATGATGGGGGCTTGGTAAGAGCAGGGCTAAGCGGTGTAAGGCAAGGCAGATGTGGAGAATCTGCAGTGCAGCCGCGATGACAGGGGGAGTGTGTGTGTGGAGAAGATGACTGCCCATTCTGAAATCCAAACCACCACCACCCCCCCACTTACCCAGGCACCCACCACCACCACCACAATCACTGCCCCTTAGGAGACAGACGCCATGTTCTGCATAAAAAGGTGTCAAATAGTAGAGGTAACTGTGCGCTGCGGGTTGGAAAGAGTTGCAATAGAAGAGGCATTTTATCATCAGGTACCATGCCATGATACTGATCGTCTGTACCCCACCCCCCTGCTGTACACCCCCGATCCCTTCTCCTCTCCCTTTACCTTTTCCTCTGCTGGCTGGATATTAATATTTCCCAGAAAGCTGCTACGATACATCTTCTTGGGAAATTCCACGTCTACAGAACACTGCAAAATGATCTGGTGTCTTTGAAAGGGATGGATAAGGGGATAAAACACCAAAATTTTTCAAAGTGTTTTTTGGTGCATATGTGATTTCAAAGTGCTGTCTGAAAGGAGATTTCTATATTGTTGCCTCGATTAGAAAAATGTGTTGCTGCAGGTGAAAGCCGCGTGCTTTTGCTCTATTCATCTAGATTTTCTCCCCTCGCCCATAGTATTGTCTGATTCAAACTCCTGGCCTCGTAGCACATTATTTATGCACAGAATTTGCCTCTGGGGGAAGCTCACTGGAAACCCCATTGAACAGAAATAGCTGTAGTAGGCTGAGGCTTGATGCAAACCCAAACTCAGCAGTTAAAAAAGCAAATCTGTGGTCTGAGGCAGCCCCAATCAGTCTTTGGCCTCTATGCTTGTCGCTGCCTCCTCCTGAGAGTGGGTGGGTTGACTGACCCCCTGGGTGTCCGTCTGCCTTAACGCTGGCCCCGCAGGCCCAGCATCACAGGGGAGAGCCGTCCCAGCCCCAGGCCGGAGTTGTGCTCTGAAACCAGAGACTCATAGTTGTGTTGTGATCCCAGCTGGAAAGACAGCTCTGGCTCTGAGCGGAGCCCTCTCGCAGCGTGCAGTCGGGGTCACCGGTGGCCTCTCAGCCTTCAGCGTTCATCACTTGGCTCTGCTTCTGCACAGCGCCGACCAGGACCGTATTATTTATGGACCCGCCGTCCTCGGTTCTTCTAAGGTTCTGTCTCGCAACAAATATCACAGAGCTTGAAGTTTTGATGAGGTCGTGTTATCAATTACATCCAGCTTGAAAAGTTAAACTACCCAAAATGTTAGGTCTGTCTGTGAAAGTCTCTGGATGAATGTTTCACATGACTCGCAGTGTCAGTAATATCAGTCTGTCAGTGGAAATACAATGGGCCCGTCATCTGTTATGTCCATGTTGGATGGTTTCACTCTTGAACTTTAATATGTAAAGTAACCAGAAAATCTGGTCTGAGGAAGAATGCCACTTTGAGGGTTTGTGGTGTAAAACGTGTCTTCGTGTCTGTGTTTTTGCAGTTCTTAATACAGCATGTTTATCTCTTGGTATCTGATAGGTTCCAGCTCGACTGTTCATTTAATCGTGTGTTTTTTGCATTCCTGTTCGAAAGTGCTTGCGTGTGTGCAGCTTTATTTGTGTGTGTGTGTGTAGCGTGCCCGCCTGCATGTGTGTAGTGGGTCTGTCACTCGGCCAAGCATTGGACATGCTGTTGGCAGGCGACACAGTCTGTGGATTCTCCTTTTGGTTGTGCTGCTCCGGAGGCAGAAAGCGGTGCGTGCCACCCAAACCACCAGCCACTCGCCCCCCTTCTCCATCATCAGCCGAGCAGCCCTCTCCCTGTTCTCCTTGCTCTCCTTTTCCAGGGCCCCAGAATCTGGGCTGTGGCCCGTGGATGAGTGCTACATCCTGGCTGTCAGCACAGGGGTTAGCTGGGGATTGGCCTGTGGTGGAAGTGCAGTATCAGGCCCTGTCTGTCAGCTCCTCGTTCCACTTCCTCCCGCCCCTCGGCGCGGGCTGCAGTCAGTGGCACAAACATACGTTGAGCTGTGACTGACTCAGATCTCTGGCTTGAAAATGAAAGGATCGCCCTCAGAATAGGCATATTCACAGCCATGCCAATGAAAAGGGGCTGTTTAAGTGCTCGGGTGTTGTGTTTTTAAACAGACCGCGAAAGCTTTGACAGATGGTTTACTATTTCACCCAGTATTTCATTTCAGGTACTTTTAACTGCTGCTTTCTGACTTCCGAGGAACAACCACTCACCCACAGCATGTATTTGCATACAGTTACAGCTCCACTGCAAGCATTTTTTTCTAGAAAGACCCAGTCCCATTAATCAATTTGATAAATGTTTACAAAATGTCACACTGGCTATTTTATATATCTTGTGGGTCATGTTTTTTCTGCCAAGATTCTGTCCATATACACGAGCCTATACCTTCACTCTTGCCTGTGGATCACATTATCTGATACACACAGGTACATACATGCTAACACACACATGGACACACATCTGCACAGCACATGGTTGCAGACAGGCCTACACATGTCAGAGGATTTGCGACTATAATCAGATTAATTGGTCCATCTCTCCTTGGAAACATCACATATACACATGAAGGCCTCTGGTAGCTTTCAGCTGGATGCTGCTTACACTAACCAGAAGCCAGGCAGCAGGCGCAGGGTCGGAGAGGTCACAGCACGCTCTCTGGCATCAGCATCTCTTTATGGCTTACATGTTAGAAAAATTATTACGGCACTTACAGCCCCATTCTGTCTGACAGAGGAGGAATTTCTATCGGTTTCTCTTGAGAGTTCCGACTTACTTAAGCTGCACTTTCTTTTAGTTAAATCTGACACAGAGAAAGTGTTTTTTCTTCACAACATCAACATGAAGGTTAGTGTTGCTTGGCAGAAGTCTCAACCGCTTCAAAGACAGTAGCAAAACATGCTTGGCCTTTGCGACGAATATTATAAGTACATTAACCATAATCCTTATTAACATTCTGCAAGCTGCATGCAGGTTCAGTGCTTCAGTACGCTGTGTATGTTTTTCTTGTCGCCCACAAGTATGTCTATGTGAGGGACTATCTACACACATGCTGCCATTCATGATTTTTTATAGGTTTTAGCCTCGCCACAATTTATACACACGAATAAGTAAAGCTCGCTGTCTCTCGCTCTGCTTTTCATATTTTACCATCTCCTACGAGCAACGTATACTCCTGTTTGCGTGTTTTTAGTCGTCGTTGTTATGTCTCGTGGGCAGCTGAGGGTCATCATTACTGGCAGAACACAGTGTGAAGAGTCATGTCATGGTGCTACAGAGTCGTGATCCATTGCCAGTCAAGCAGCCGTATGCGTGATTGTGGAGTAGCTTATCATCTGATAACATAGAATTAAAATTAGATTTTAAAACATGGGAAATGTTAAACGTTACAGCAGACAGCTCGTAGGAATGGATGTATGACCGAAACAGCTGACTTGTGTTTGAACAGCTGAAATAGGTAGTTAAAAGTAATGATGACTGGCTAAAATAGGTTCAAGTCTTGGATAAATGGTGTAAAAACTAGCAAAAAGAAATGGATAAATAGTTAGACTAGATAACCGTAATGGAGAAAAATGTAAAATAATAGCTAAATGACTAAAATGGTTGGTTAAATTATTGGAACATCCAACCGTTGCAACTCTGAGTGGTTTTGTACTAATACAGACTACACACTAATATGGCTATTTCTCTAGACAGATATATCGTTCTCCTTTTTTATTTTTTAATTTTCACATCAATGTTGTTTAGCAGAGTATCTCCACATACATGGGAATGCAAAAACAACTACAAACACGCCATTCCAGTCTACATCATGATATAATAAATACCAGTGAAGACTTTCGGTTTGTTTGTTCTGCAGATTTAAACCGCAGATGCTGTGGAGCAGGTACTATTGGACACAAAAGATGCTTTTGCGTGCCAGTGAAATGGTGCAGCTTTGCCAAATTTGGTTGTAAACTCGTTGCTACTAGAGCTACACAAACATAAGGAAACTGGCATATATCCGCCATTGTGCTGCTGTTTTAGCCACATGCTCATTGCACAAAGCAACAGTGGGCAAATTGAGGTGTAACATCATCGTTTGTGTTACATTTCCACATGGATGTATAAACTGGCATCACCAAACAGCTGCAATTTAGAAGGCATTCAAGAAAAAAATAAAAAACTCTGTTCGAGTGACAAGGCCGTAACAGAACTGATGTTAACACTGGCTACGCAATGAAAAAAATATATGATTTATACTTTTCTATCAATAAAGGTGGAGTCTGGTGGATGACTGTTAATATTGCCTTGTGAGTGACTTGCTAGAATAATGGATCGGTCCGAGCTTTTTCATCCGTTTCCCCAGTTACAGATCCAGGGCTTTACACAAACACCAAAGAACAGACAGCTAGCACACCATTGGGCGATATTTATTGAATCTGTCAGAAAATCAATGGGATAAGAATCACATACTCCACCTTTAATAGCTAAATAATACCCAGATTGAAATTAATTGAAATCAACACATTTAGAACATGACAGATTGTGTCAGGGGAGTTCATCTGACAGGGTTGTGTGGGTGCGTCTGACAAAAAAAATGTTAAAAACCGCTGCTTTACCGGTTAGAAATCTGATATTTATTCAGTTTTCCCCCAAAACTAATGGTAGAAAATGGCTGTATGAATTTATCTATATGTCATTTATCTTGTCTAGTTTCACATATAAGTGGCATGAGGCTTTACCAAATCACAGACCTTCATGTGGTGTTAGGTAAGCTGTCGATCACGAATACACAAAATGCCAAATGAATCTTCGCATACTCGCCTGTGATTGTCCAAATTTTCTGTCTGCCTGCTCTGCCTTTTTGCGGTTAAAGCCCACTCCGCTGGCACTTAAAATGAGCGAAACAAACCCATAAAAACGTATTTTGCAAATACTCTTTCGCCCAGCTCTGTTTTTTTCACACATTCTGGCGCTAATAAGCTCTGACACACCCTAAACAACCACCCTCTCAAAGAGTACGTCTAGTGTGGAGCGGCGGTTTGGTGTCCAGGGGAAGCCTGTGGTTCTGGAGCCAGTGAAGGAGTCGTGCCCTGCCGTCCCACAGAGATGACAGGAAGATAAGAAAGAGAGGTGGCCTCTCCGCACAAAAACATCCCACCAGGAACTAACCTAACCTGGGGTAAGGATGGAGGGCTTCAGGACTCGTGTCAAAATCTATCCTTACTGGAAGTAAAAATACACAGAAAAAAAACATTGGCTTCTTCATCAAAATGAGGATTCCTTGAACAATGTTGACTAGGACCGTTAGTCATCCGGAGGTCCATCAGAATATGCCGTAAGATGTTCTCGCGACCTCCGAATATCCATATCGAGTTTGTGCTACGACTGCATGCCTCTGTATGTCACAACTTTGGCTTCGTGACATGACTTCTCTTAACCAACAGCCACAGAAATAAAGGGGGAGAAAAACTAAGTACAAGCGACAGGCTCTTGGCAGACACAGCCTCTGCAGTTATAACTTAGAAAACCGCTTATAGTTTGCAATATTTGAGAAGGCGAAGTGAAAAGGTAGCCATTTCTCCTAGACGATGCGTAATGAGGGAACCGTAGGGAAGGAGAAACAGCGAGCGGTTTCTGGAAGCGGCACTAACACAGGGATCAGCAGCATTAAAAGAGATTTACACCCCCAGCTCTTAAACAGTTTTCTTTTGCTCCATGGTTCCTCTTTTACAGATATTTCAAGGAAGTAATAAACTGCACTGACAAGCGTTCGAGTGGCTTTGAAACATCCCTCATGGGCAACAGAGCTCCATCACTTCTATCACAGTGCCTCGGCTTTTGTGTCGTTCCGTGGAAGTCGGACTGTTTCTGTCGGTTAACAGCGTTTGGCCTCGGTTGGATGTTGCAATCACCTTGTTGCTGCGTATGTCAAAGAAATGTTGCTCGACTAACTATAACACGTCAAGCATTACGCTCTCCCCAAGGGTAAGTCGGTTCAGCCTTTATCTGGTTGTGAGGGGTGCTTGTGCCGTGTGGTTAGACTGTTTTTTCTTGACGGTTAAGTTCTTTTGAAGCTGTCTGCATGGTCCAGAATGAGGCCCTGCACAGTGTAAGATGTCATACTCCCACTGTGCTGACCAACATGCTCTGTGGGCCTTGATGTGCCCATAACATTTAATGGTACTTTGGCAAATGCTAATGGAAACTCTTACTTTGCCTAGTAATCACATTTCATTCCCTTCTCTCTGGTTGCTCTTTTTTTTTGATTTTTTTATTTACCATAATTATTCGTTTGCGTCTTCGATTATACTTGACTCATGGCTGAGAGAGAAGAGAAGGGGAAAAGAATGTGCATTATCTGCTAATTATTAAGATTAAGGGTGGGATAAATAAACCAGAACTAAAGGGGACATTTGGCTTGAGTAAGACATGGTTCCCCGTGTTCTGTTGCCCCACAGCAGAGCGTCCCTTTGGGTTTGACGCTGGGACTGACGAGGCACCGAGGAGGAGGAGGATTAGAGGGGAAGGTCATGCTGTGGCACATGCATATCTCAGTGTGGGATGAGGAAACATCTCGACCTCGCGCAGGTTCAAGAAGAAACAGCCTGCTTCTGATTAGTCACTCTGATCTGCAGTGATAAACAATTCCTGTGGTCTCCTGCTCACAGAGACATCACTGGCAACCACTGTGTGTTCACGGGTGGTTTGTGTGTTTGTACGTATGCTCAGACATGCAGGCTTTAAAGAGTGTGAGCATGCGTTTTTTGTGTGTTTAAAGCAAAATTAAGATCAGAATAATCAGTATTTTACAAAAAAAAAATCGCACGATTTTTTCATTTACATGGTTTGATGTGGACATCATTTATATTTGTGCAGGCTTGAAAAGGAATAATGTGATGTTCTTATGGTCTAGAATGACATCACAGTTGTAATTTGCAATCCAAAACATGAGGGTTTGCGGTGGTTTCGTTAACTACAGCAAGATAGTCACATGTTTCAATAGCAGAATAGATAAAAAAGGCACGCTTGATATCTTTTCATGCCAAATCTGTGGCTCGCAAGTCCAAAACCATAACCAGAGAATGATGGAGGAGTTTTAAAACATTTCACTCAGAGAGCGTGTTGTCCTCTTTGCCCTTGCTGGTAACTGGCAAGTTTATCTGTTGTTGTACTTCCGTGCAGATGCCTGGCATCGACTCTCAGGGTGATAAAAACGTCTTCAGGAGGTAAGTGTTTATGGTGAGGATCCATAAGGTTAGCAGGATCAAAGCGTTGCTGAAAGGACATTAAGCAAAGAAGCAGGAAAAATAAACAAAACAGTCAGTTAGTCATACAATCGGATTTATGACATCTAGAAACCATGTCAGGGAGAGGCAGATTTCTGTCAGGCGCTGCTTTATTGCTGTGAAAAACAGCCTCCAAGTCCAAAAAAACAGGCCAGTTAACTAAAAAGAACAATAGCAGCGAGGAAGGGAGGAAAGCATTTGAGATTTCACGCCACAAATATACAGTAGATCTTTTTTTGGCACTTTATATTGCTCTCGTGTTATTTTCTCTCTCTTGTCCGGGATTGAAATGAGGCGCTGATTGGATGAAAACTGTGTTTGACTTTTTTCATTCGCGGTGAATTTCTGGGTTTGTGGGGGGAAACGCTCAGCATCTCTCTCTGTCTGTCTTACGAGGAAAAGTATTTTAGCGTCAGACAGGAGCCTTGTGTGTGACTCAGCTTGGGCTCTTTCTGGTGTTCGTCGGCAGGGAACGGCTGATTGAGTTGACTGTTTTAGCTGGAAATGTTCACAGATGCCCCCCGAATCCCCCCCACCCCGCCCGCGCTTCAGTGCCAGATTACACTGAGGACTGACATTAATAAATATATTCCCCCTTTTTTTCTCTTTTATAGACTTTAGGGGAGTTAAATCATGCATTTGTTTTCTTATTGTGTGTTTACATGCAAACCAGATTTTTTTAAAGGCATTTGGCTGCTTTATGAGCACTTGGACATGTTTTTCTTGTGTTTTCTGTGGTAGCTTCTGCCTCGCTGTGTAGCCTGTCAGAGTCCTGAAGGAATGGGAGTGGTGTACCACCCGCGCCTGCCATTCCCGTCCTGCCCAGTCATTTGCTCACGGCTACAGCTTTAAGTGGGAATTATGACTGGGGAGATAAGTATGGAGATAAGCCGGTCCTTGCCTGCAAGATGTATGAGGTGTCTGGACATGGCGAGAGGTGCACCTGACCTGGAAATGAATGGTGTAAAGGTACAAGTGCAGCTCATGAACCTCCTTTTTCATATCGCCCCTGTCTTGTAAGCGCAACGCCCTCGATCATGACGGATATTAGAAGGTGCAGATGGTTGTGTTTTAGGTTAAACTAGGTTAAATAAGAGTAATTTGTGTATCATAGCAGTAAAGCTGTAGGGATTGTATGAAAATTATTGGTGAAGGGGGGGAGGTTTAAGCTTATGCTTCACCATTTTTAAAAAGAAAGCCTCGTGTGTTTTCATATTTTTATTAGAATCCTCCCATTGACTTAGGAAAAAATGCAGCACTCTCTATATCTTTTAATAACACCAAGAAAAAAGTGGTATGACTTGATTCTCCATAACTAAAAGAAACATTTTAGATGAGTGCCACAGCTTTAACATTTAGCTGTATATTAATGGAAGAATAATATAAACATCTGCTCCCCCTAAAATATCCTGAAAACAAATAAAATCATTTCTTTACAGTCCCAAAATTCTACATTAGTTTCCGTCGTAAAATGCGAAATCTTCACATTTAGTCACTTCAGCTGCTGCGTAAAATGCAGAAGGAATTCAGCGCTCATGTCCGAAAACGTTATTTCCTTCACCTGAATAACGAACAAATACACACTCGCAGAATTGGAGATTTCTTCGTCCTTTTTTCAGAAGAGAAAAAGTGATTAGGTTGCTGCTTCACCTAAGGTGTGTGGGAGAAACATTCCTCCTGCTTGGTATGTTAATTCACAGCTCCAGGGTCTGTACCAGCCTTCGCTCTTTGAAGTTTCTCTCGGCGTTGCCTTCTCTCCATCAGGTGAACTTGTGGCCTCTTAGCATTTTTATTTATTAGACAATCCCTCACATGTAAAAGATGATAAAGTTGACATGTTACAGGCAGTCGCCGCTTTCGCACACTGAGGAGAGTGCTTTGTTTAACACCCCAGCAAATTTGAGCTTTAAATTTGATGACACTTTACATGCCAGAGGAGCTTGCTCATTGGACGGCTGCCAAGACACTAAAGAGAAGCCAGACCAGATGATTATGATCTTACAGACACTGTCAGTGAGGCAAAGTACTTACAAGATAAATTTATATTTACCTATCTCCATCACTTTTTTTGTTTGTTTTTTTTGATTTGCAAATCCCTTCAATCCATTTGATTCATTTGTTGAAACTTGTTGTGTTCCAATGTGTAAAACACATTTAGATGGTTACCTACCTGGAACATTTACTCTCCTCTGCCAATATTGCTCCCCCTCTCTTCTTCTCTAAAACTCTCTTCTAAGAATCATTGTCAGGCAGCCAGCTAATGTCCTGAAAGGTCACCTGCTGCTATGATTGAAGCGAGTAGTGATGGTTTGACCCGCCGCACAAAGAGTTATAGGTGGTTGGTCAGCTTGTCAGTCAGGCTGGGTGGGTTTTTTAATCATTTCATCTTCGCTGGGGGGCTCTCCTGAGACCCCTGCAACGTTTAGCAGTCTGCGGCTCAGGACCCCGGGGCTCGTCTAAGCTCTGCCTGTATCCGAGCTGCCATTATTAGCTCTGCTCTCCAGAGCACGCCGCTCATCTCTCCCCTGAGAGGGCGGCTGAGAAATGAAGCGCGCTGGCTGGGCGCGGCAACGGAGGGCCAATAGCCCGACATGGAACAGTAATTACTCCATTGATATTCCTCACACAATAACACTGTCATCTCTCATTTGCATAACCTCGCTCGGCTCGCCACAGCAGATGAATGCATATGATCTTGTCAGGAGGCTGCGAGAGTTTAGATGGCGCGTGATTGGAGGGGTTTTTCACCTCCTTTTAGGTGCCAGTTTTGTTTCAAACACACAGGATAAACTGTTTGATTATGATTAAGTTAGCAGAATGAAAGAGGTAACCACCTTTCTGCCGTTCTGTATACACAGAGCTCCCCGGCTCAGCTGGCTTTGTGGTATTAGAATATAAACAACAAAATGGAGGGAGGAAGGCTGTGGTGTATCAGGTTTGTAACAGTGCGTGTGCACGTGTGAGGCTGCCTGAGAGAATGAGAGTGTGTTGAGGGGGTGGGGTGTCAGCCGATGTCATAGGGCCCTGTCTCAGTCCTTGGTTAATGGCCATTGGTCATAGGCTGTCTCCCCTTTATTTCTTTTGCTCTCCTGCTCTATCCTCCCAGGTCTCCCACTGGAGCAGCGCCCTCAGGCACCGCATCATTTATTGCTGTCAGGAGTCACAGTGGAGAGGAGGGGGAAGAGGGAGAGGGGAGGGCAGAGGAGGAGGGGGAGGAGGTGTGCAGGAGGAGGGGAGACAGGGAGGAAGATGTGCTGCAGAGAGAAGCCAATGGAGGCAATGGGGAGAGGCAGGCACGCTAGACTGTCAAATCTCAGCCGTTGAATATTTAATGGAGCCTGGAGTGTTTATTTAGTTAGCCTGTCGATTTTTACCGCTCTGTCAATAGCGGCTCCCGTGTAGCCTGCTGATGATCTTTAGTGTCTCTTCCCCCAGGAGAGGCCAGGCACTAAATGCAATTATGGATTTTCCTGCACCGCAATGTGTTTGATATTTTTACTGATCTAATTTGCAATCTGGTAGTTTATTGTTTGGCATTTTAGTGGCGCTCAAGTGGCGAGGCAAATTTGATTTCCCCTCATAATTCTTTATAACTTCATTAATGCTGTTAGCACATTGGCACAGATCTTAAATAAGAATCATCCCATGGATGAATGCATTCCTCATTTTATTGTCTCCATGCCCCATTCTTTTTTACTGATTCTAGTTCTAATTAAAAATCATCCTCGTGGTGTACTGTCTTTGTGAAATATGAAATCATAATCGAATTTGAATGGCTCCCTTCACAGAGTCTTGCGTATTCAACTGTATGCCCAAATCTGTTGTGGGCAGAAGAAAACAGAATCAAAACAGCTTTCTTTCAGTGGCATTCCGCATCTTCAGAGACAAATGAGGGTATTAGCCACAGAGCAACAAAAGTAACAGAGGCAAAATAATGTGGGTGATTGTCTCGGAGAGACAGTGCGGTTCCACGTGTTTCTGTAGAGCCGTAGGATTTCTCGCTCTGTGACGGATGTGTTAGTTAGAGGGGCAGCATTAGCCGTAATGCTGTTAGCATGTAGCTGTGTGAGTGATGTGCTAGTTAGATGCCCAGCAGTAGAGCTAATGGTGTTAGCGTGTTGAGCCTTCAGAGGGATGCAATCGGTTAGGCTGTGATGGATGAGTGTCGTGCTGCAGAGGCCTGCAAGCCTCCTCATTCGCCGGGCTGTCAGCTTCTTAAGTGGACGTGCACAATTAGCGCTGAAATCAGAGACTGCTTAATCTGATAGTAGGCTTAACATTCAGTAGGAAAAATGGCTCATCTAGCTGCTGGTGAGTGAATGATGGCCACTATAAAAAGAAGACTTAAAGCAGTGTAAGAGAGAAGGGGCTGATAAACATCTTTCTCATTCAGAATTCCTGCAAATGTACAGTAAGTAGTGCATTTCACCGAAACTTGGTCATGGTTGAGAAAGCAGTGACACAGGAGAGCTTTAAAGCACTTCACCCCGTTACACAACTTCCTCTCCTTTTCAAATCAGAAATAAAATTAGGCTTAGAAATGCTCTTGAAAAGATTTGAACGATCTGTCAGTACGGCTGTTCGTTGCCTTTGAGTGACAGACAGACGCTGTCATGTGTCAGAGGAAGCAGAACACACATTCCACTTCAGGGGTAATGAACAGGCCACATCTTACACTCAAACACTCTTAAGCACGGGACATATTCACGCATTACTGAGTTTCCAAAACAAACAGAGGAAATATCAAAGGCGGTGTAGCTCCGCCTTTATGATCTACTTTAGATCAACAAAACCTGTTCACACTTGGCTCGGCGGTGTGCACAGACACATAGCTGTCATTACTGGCCAGATTATCAGCTCCACTCGGCTGTTGCTGTGATGAAAGCAACCACAAATTATGTTATTTGTTAGATCATATTCAGTCTGTCTTGATCTGGTATTTAAAAAAATAACATCTTAAGAAGAAAAGCTGATTAAAAACAGTTTTTTTTTTGTTTTGTTTTGTCTTTTTTTTTAGTTAGAAAACTGTTATTTTTTCTTACATGTGACGTCTCGATCGTTCTTGAGTCGATCAGCTACTTACCCTGAGCAATACGATGTGGTTTTTTGGGGCATTTTTTTTAAGCTGAAAAATGTGAAATTGTGGTATGGGTTAAGTTTTCTTGTTAAGAGAATTTATTTATAGACAGCATGACAGTACCCTGCATGATTCTGTCTCTGTTAGCTACAAATTATCATCTTTTTTGATGATTAGCTGATTAATGACCCGTAGGGAGCTCTTTGTAGTATTAACATGTGTACTTTTTACGCATCTGTAAACACGTTGCTTTTATTAGCAGTAATGCCTGCGATTGCTGCTGTGAAAGCCCAGTTTCATCATGGGCTCTATTCTGTTATTTTGTTGTTAAGAAGCTCCTGACAGCAAAGATCCCTTCTCTAACTGAGCATTGTCATCAAATCCGCTGCAACTTTTCCCCTCTTGCATCACTCGTGGTTTCAGAAGAACACAGACCCTCTCGGCCAAACCCTAATGACATGAGCACACATGAGAGATGTTTCTACTCCAGCCGTGTATAAAATTCATGGTCCTTATCAGCTGAGATGAGACGGGGAAGCGAGGCTGAGGAGGATTTCTCTCGGAGCAGAAAATGTCATTTCTCCGTAATAGTTTATGATTCATCCTCCACCTTTGACTAAATAATGAGGAATGACAATTAGAGCGGGCCATGGGAGGAGAAATCAAAGGGCTGAGATTCCCCTTGGCAGAGTCAGGCATGTCTGAGTGTGCTCCCAGCAAACAGGATCCAGATGTCGAGGTTTGTGCTGCCATAGGCGGCTGCTGCTGCTGCTGCCACAGCCACACAACAGGGTCTTTCTGCCAGCTAGCCAGCCAATCTCTCAACCTCCATGCTTGCAAACATGACAGGAGACTCTCCCGGTGAGAGCTTGGGACCGAGGCCCCCACTCCAAATAAAAGAATTCCAGCTCACAGTCCTCACAGAGCCAAGGGCTGCAAAGTATCATTTCTTCATGCTGTGATTTATCTAACCCTCTGTTTGTGTCTCTATCCCCTCTTTGTCTTCCCTCGTCCCTCAGTTTGTGTCTCTCTCTGCTTTGCTGTGCATGCGTATGGCTGGCTGGTAAAAGGCAAAAAGAAAAATCTACTTATGGATGTAAACACACCCTCGGTAGGTGTAGTGTAGATGCAGGTTGTTGCAAAAGTGTTCTAAGAGTGCCAGCAGATATTAAATTGATTCATTTATTTGTGCTTTAATTGTACAACTTTTTACTTGTACAATTACAAAAAGAAGAAGTGCAGCCTGGAGATAGTGAATGATTTAATGTGTCTGATGGTGGACAGGAGGAGGGAGCGAAGTCAAGGGGTCGACCGTTGTCAGTCAGCGCTGTGGCTGAATCAATGGTCCGACGTGGCAGAGAAAAGGCCCGCAGAGCGCTATTGATATGTTTAACAAATTAGCCCTGATGACGGCAGGTGTGATTGTGAGCGCGGCTCTGGGGTCAGCTCGTCATATGGTGGCTAACAGACACGATATTGCTGCGTGTCCTGATCTCTCCATTCCCTCACAATGGCATTAGGGGCACCCCAGGGAAATAAAGAGTCCCACTCCCCTATCCCCAGTGCTCTTCAAATTAACTCCCCAGAAGGTTAAGCTCCCTGATTCATAATTATTCAAGCCCACCACTGCCGCCGCCACCGCCACCAGCCCTCTCCACATCCACTTCCCAGCCCCTCTCTTTCTCTCTGCCTCTCTCCCTGCCACTTCTCCTGAGTGGCACTTGGCTTTTTGTGGGAAAGCCCAGGAATTAGATTAACTAAGCCTGACCTGTGAACGCACAGCCAGATGACGGGAGCAGGATTGGACTTGATCTCTGCCTGTCTAGCTGTCTCTCTATTCAATCTAGCTGTCTGTCTCTCATATAGTGTGTTATTGCTTGTGAGCGTCCCTATGGATGAGACATTTTCAGCCGCAGCTATTCTGCAATTGCATATATGGCTCTCTGAGGAGCGGCCAGTGTCAAGAGTACATTTCACTTGCATGGACATGATTTGAATGATGCGAGGTGCGATTGGCCTTCAGTTCTCCCTTTGTGGGCTCGTGACAGCCTCAGCGCTGGTCCGCTCATTAAATAAGTGCCAGCACAGTGAAAAAAAAAGAAGCACAGTGACTGCTAAAGCGAAGATAGAACCGTAGATCGCACAATTGTCTACTATAGTATTACTGCAGTTTGAGGTTCTCTGTTTAAAGAGTGTAATTTCATTAATATCTATGATCTTAAGAGGAATGTTGGCGGTCAACAGGATTGCACTCACACACAATGAGATTGCTTTTAAAAGCAGTTTCATTTCAAGTGAAATGCACCATGATTATCCATGGTTTTTTTTTTTGAGGAATTTGCTTTTTCTGACTTCACTTAGACTCCGGGTTTCACTGGAAAGCAGTCCAGAAAGAAAACCTTTAACGTCAAGTGGTACCGTGACATGAAATTTAGAAAACAAATGTCATTTAAATCCAAAATTCACATAACCTTCTGATGAGTTTCAGTACGAAAGTGACTCCCAAATCACCCCAAAAACCTGAGTTTAACCTCAGTGGTTTGATCGTGACCTGCTGGAATTACTGCTGAGGCCACGCAGCATCAACTGTTAATAGTTGTCACACTTCTCAATCAGTGTAGATCTTCTGTGGAGGAGCCGCGTGCATCTGAAGTCAATTGGGTTCCTCTGGAGGTCGAGGTAATGTAATGAGGGACCACTCTGACTGAGGGCCGGGCTCCTTTCCCTGCAATCACATAATTAATCTCCTGATTCTACCACTCATCATGTCATGACAGATACGTTTGTGTTTGGTGCATAATGGTGAAGTGTTCTGTGCTTTCCCGCATGCCTCTGTTTTGGAAAACGGTTATAAAGCCCATTCCTTTACAGCCTATAGAGGCTTACGTACAAAACAACACTCCCTTTGGGCCCTATTAGGAGACAAAAGAGAAACACACACTTCTCAAGCAGGTACCCTAATAATATGTCGGCAATTTAGATAATGACTGGGAGTGAGATAAACTGAAGTGTGTATTACAGGTAATTGGATCTGCAGTGTGTTGGCTACCTAAGCATCTATGGTGTTGTGTAGTGTGAGCGGGGCACGAGGAGATGGACTGCCAATGATAAGTATTATAAGGCTTTACAGCATATGCAGGGAGAATAATGGCTGATTTGAGATGTTTTAGCCGCCCACACCCGCGGACATCATCAGAGTCTGAAGCAAATCAGAACTGGCTTTTGGATATCCGGCTCTGGACAAGGCAGACTTTACATCATTTCTCCTCAGATCCCCGACTCTCGCAAGCACTTCCAGTTAGTCAGAGGATGACAAATACAACACCCGGGGCTGTCAGAATGATCAAGTTGAGAGAGTTTGTTTCTCCGAGGTGAAGCCTAGAAAAGTTGGAGCCATAATGAGAGTTGTCAAGCCTGCGAGGTGAAGCGAGGAGTGTAGCAGGCGGTGGGAGCAGCGTAAGGGTGCCTTTGGGGGCCTGGTGGGCTGGATCTCCTTGGCCTTTAAAGAGATTACCTTGGCAGTGTAAGGAGCAGGTCTACCCAGAGGGTTTCGGGGGAGATAGGCCAACCAGCCCATTACCAATACTGCAGAGGACCCTCACACGCTTCATTAATAATCTGATGATGAATCACTACTTTAATTGGACCTTTATAGCTGCTGCCTGATCCCCCGTCCCATCTTCTCAACTCCATTCTTAATGGGAAGGTAGTTTGTTTTTATTTGACACAATAATCTTTTTTTTTTTTTTTTTTTTTTTAAGTGATTAAGTTTACTTATTTCATGAAGCGTGGGTTAGATGAATAGGAATCACGGCTAATGTGATGACTCTTTATAGCGGCATCCCTCTCGTTCAAAACGGTTAACTTGCTGTCTTTGTTCAGATATGTCCATATGGTTCAAAGTAGAGCCGGTTTTAAGACTACACACAGGGTCAGATTTCTCCCACTCTTAATTAGATGAGGGATGGCCTAATTAAATCAAATTCATTATCCTCAGCTCTAGAAATCAAGAGGCTCTATTGGAAATAAGGTTAGGCTCCCCCTCATCCATCATGGCCTAACTAACCAATTTACAGTCCAGCCTTTTGCATGAGGCATTATTACCTTGTCATAAACACTTACCTTTAAAATCCTTGAATCAAGCCGTGATATGCTAAGCTTTTATCACATTAGTTTGTGCTACTGTGTCAGCCTCTTTCTGCCTAAGATAAAGGAGGCTCCGAATAATTATATTAGCCACATAAGGTGGAGACAGAGCAAACGACTGCTATTTAAAGCTGGCTGATTATTCCGTATAATTAAGACATAGTACAGCTCCTCACACAGAAGAGGGACCGAGGGCTTTTCTGTGGTGAGACAATGAAAAACAGAACAAACAGGGCTCTTTTGTGAGGCTTTTTTAAAGAAGCAAAAAGAGCCAAACTGAGAAGTCTCATCACATGTATCTGTGTAGATTTCTACCTTCAGTCGTGTTCTCTGCTTTGGCTGCATGTTAGTCCCAACATTGCAGACTTGGCCACAGCGTCTCATTCCTGCAGCTGTGAGTCACTCTGCGTCCATTGTCTTGGAAACACAAAAAGCTACCGTCATGATTATTGTGAGCTCAACTGATCTATCTGAGCAGATGAGCCATTCATCATATGGCTCGTCTTTGATATTACTGATGCCAAAAATGATTAAAATTCTCCCTTTTAATAAACTGTCGCCGCACTGTTTCACAGTCGATATCTTTGCATATTTACATCTGATTAGCACAGGTTTAGCATGTGAATAGTATCTTAGGGATGTGAAAATGCTGTTGCTCGAAATTTATAACAGTCCACCATAGGGCCACAAGCCCCTTAAATGCCGCTCAGTGGTGGGGCCATATTCTGAAACACATGAGGCCTGTCCTCTGATCTGTGTTGGAAAGTGAATTAGTAAGCTCCATTCTAAAGCCAGTGATAGCAATGGGCTGAGAGCAGTGATTTGTTGGCAGCGTATATTACAGCCCACGGTCAGGGAGGGAGGGATCAGAGAAGCGTGTGTGTGTGAGGGATAGGACAGGGGGCCTTATCACTCAGTGTTTACTCACAGTAAATTGAGTTGAAATAATAGTCTTTCTCTGAGGCCAAACAATGGAGCAGGCTGCAGGCCGAGGGCCCAGGCTGGTGCAGAGCTGGCCCGCGCCACTTCAAAATGAAAGGCTGAGCCCGAGGCCATGGGGAGGAGGCACGGCGGCGGTGGGGGGGGGGGGGTGGGTGGGGAGGAGGGCCTTTATGTGGACAGCTACACCAGTCGCAGAGCAGACACCCCTCTGACAGGCACCTGGGTAGGACAACGGGGAGAGAGAAGTGTGGAGCTGGGAGGTGAGGCGGGAGGGGAGGAGGTGGAGTGATGAGGCCTCGGGGCTCTGTCATTAGGTCGGTGGTGGAAAGGAAGATGACTGCCCCGAGGACAGAGGAGCGACAGGTCCCGGTGGGACAGCGAGCGCGACCCCTCATTCCCCCTGGGTCTGCACGGGGACTGGTGGGACGTGTCAGTCTGTTAGCCCCCCCTGCTCCAACACGCTCTCATAACCTCTGGCTATGGGTGAGCTCCAGGAGCCTAACCTGCAGAGAGAGAGGCAGAGGCTTGAAAGAGAGAGGCGTAGAGAGCATATCCATGTAGCTCATGGACCCTCCTATGCCATTGTTTCTGCGTGTGTGTGCTTCAGCTGCACCTCAGCTCTGCCTCTTCCCCTTCATTTATCATTCTGCAACATAAAGTGCTGCCACAGCATTATAGAAACAGCTGCTTTTTCAGACAGCCACAGAGAATGGGGCTGCTCCCCAGCACACAAAGACACTCCTGGACCTAAAGAGAGTGTAAAATTGGTGGGTGAATACAAACCTTTCTGCTTGCTGAGAGGGCCGACCGCGGGTGTCACTGTGGCGGGAGACATTGTCATCGCGTCTGAAGACAAATAAGGATCCATATCAGCCGAATCGGGGTGTACAATGAGTAGCAGGGGCACCAGTCGGATCGGCCTTGTTCGCAGGCAAATATGCATAACTACAGCTGCTGCGCATCACACTCTCTTGAGAATTCATATCAGGCTGTTTAACCAGGCCTTATATGTATGAATCATCCGAGTCGAGGCATCTGTATCTTCCGTGCACTTCGCCACAATACATTGTCAATTTATTGAATCCAGAGCCAAAGCAAAGGGGAAAATAAACCGTGTCAGTGCTCTGTTAGGGGTCATAATGCAGTCACTAAAGGGCTGCGGTGAGGCCACTGAGTTGACTCGAGGTAAGCGCCGCGGGGCCATGCAGATACACTGTCAGTTGGTTTGTAGAGAGGCCAGGCGTGCCGTGCCATGCTTCACCATTCCACACTGTGCCTTAAAGGCTCCACGTGGAGAAAAGGGAATTTTGTCGAACCTGTTCTCTTCCAGCTGGAGAGATGAGATTTTACACTCCAGCAACCACATGACAGAGAAATGCTTCGGTGTGTGTGTCTCTCTGTGTGTGGGAAAGACAGGGGAAAGTCAGAGAGAAAGAGCAGCAAGGGCATCAGACAGCTCTTCTGCCAGACCTCCTGGGGCAAAATGCATGCTTGAATACTTTAAGACATGAACAAAATAGTTTCACAGTAACTTTAGCTGCTACGATGGAGAGAGAAATTTCCCTTTCAAGATTAAACACACAAACACCCACATACACAATGCAGGTTGCAGCAAGCACAGACAATTCATTTATTGTTCTTTTCGGGCTATTTGTACCTTGTGTGAGGCAGAGTAATGACAACAATGACTAACGCTCTGTGAATGTGTATGACGAGAAACCACTAACCGCTTTGAATAACATGTCGATCTTGGTCAGCGGTGAAGAAAATCAGACTTTTTACACAAGGAGATATTAGCAATGCTGCATTATAAGCAGTGAGAAGACCCTAAAATTAAAAGCTCTTAAAAGTTTTTAGAATTCTGAGAAAGTGCCTCTGTGTATGATTACACAATTATATATGTGTCAGAATTATCAACATAATTTTTATGTCGCAGTTGGTCAAGTTGGAGCTATATTATAAATACCAACATATGTTTAATATTTTTTGTTTTTTTAATCTAAAGTTTTAATTTGAAAATTTACTAGTGAATGTATATAGTGGATGAAAAATGCCTTCTGAATGTAGTAAATTCTTTAGAAATGCACTTTTATACCGAAGTTAATGGATTATCTCATATAGTCAACAAAATTGCTTTTTAAAAAAACTGCATTTTTCTGTATGTATTAGAGGTAAGAATTGTCTGTGATGCATGTGTGAGGATGTGCACGTGAATATACAAATGTAAACCATTTTGACGAAAGAATTGAATAACATGAAGCTTAAATGGAATAAATAACTGCACTGTTGCAGATAATGGAGCTCTTAATAGCTCAATAGACATATCAAATACATTGCAGTAAATTGAATTGACATTTAAAACATCTAACATATGTGTCTCTGCATTTTGAAACACTTTCATTTCATTTAGTCAGAAGTAACTGAATGTTAGGTAGAATGGGTTGTTCTTTTCTTTCTTTCTTCCTTTCTTTTTTTTTTTTTTTTTACTTCATCTTTGTGTAGACATAAATCCATCACTTTAATGTGTGACTCCCTCTGTCAGGCCAGGCTCTCTTAAATCAAAGCAGCTGGAAAAGAACAGATAAAAGAAATATATTTGAAAAAAAAAGAAGAAAAAAAAAAGATGATGATGATGCAAAATGACCTTTCTCTCCCTCTCGGCCCAAAGCTCCGAGGAATTTGTAGGTGGTCTCAATAATGTAGCTGATGGTCTTTAGTGAAGCAGCAGGTTTTTGGTTTGCTCTGCGGTGTATGTGCGCCCCTCTGTCTGTTTGACACATTCCAACACTGCACCCCTCTCCAAGGCTCCTAACTACCAGTCAGTCGCCATGGTTACAAGCATACATCCATGCCAGCTCTTCACACTCAAAGACATATTTGTTTGGCTAGTGTAGCTACGTTCCCGACAAAAAAACACAGCTTTTTAGCATAACACCTGCTAATCTTGGGATTTAGCTCTTTGAAGAGGATTGCTGATCAGAAATTCAAATATATTATTTGAATGCTAATCTGAATGTTAATCCCTGGCCCCCGGGTCTTAAAGCATCCTGTCTTTCAATAACAATGTTTATTTTTCATTTGCTTTCTCTTTTTCATTTTCTCTCACCCGTGCGCCCCTCCGCCCCCCCCCCCAGCCCCACCCCGTTGCACATTTAGCTCTATTCCCTGAAGGAACGGTGGACGCATCCTTTAAAGTATGTGACAATTTGAGAGCGTCGATGATTCGGATGCTCCTAGAGAGGCAGATTATTATCATTCATTCTGATGAGAATTTAAGTTGACAGCTAAGGTTTTTTCCTGGGTGAGGTGCCGAGTATCGATCCCGCTCAATTGATCTACAGTCACCGTTTTCTGCTTTCTAGTTCAGTTAATTATATATTATTATGAAATAATTAAAATCCTTGATAGCCTCTTTTGGATGGATTATAAATATGAGAGGTGAATTTTGTGAGATGCATTGTCCTGAAAAATGAAGCACGAGCCGCATTTTTCTTTTCATCTATCCCTCTCTTTCAACCTCCGACTTGCTTTTTTTTTTGTCTATTTTCCTCTGCATTTCTTGGCTATTTTCCTAGATGGTTATCTGCTACGGCTATGCATCTGTGTGTCTGAATGTTAGCAGCTAAAAACGATGAGTGGGTGGCTGATCTGGGTGTTCTTTAAATTATGTTTAAGTTGGGATAAATAAATGCCAAGAAAAAAAAAAGGAGAAGATAATGAAAGACAGACGAGAGCAAAACATATACATCCTTATAAAAACCCCTTCCTGCTTATTGACCTTTCCGAGCAGTTACCATGATGATGTCCGTTGCTGTATAAAGCTCTGCAGACTTTTTTTTGCTGTTCTTTTGGTATCTGCTTCTATAGCGCTGACTTTTGTCTTGGTCTAGACTCGGAGACAGAGAATCAAGGGGCAGGCAGGATCACAAACGCACGAATCCGGATCTTGTGAACAACGTCTAATTCCTGGTTGCCTCACATTCTCTCCCTCCAAACTAATTTTGGGCTTAGACTGAATCTCTGTTAAATAAACAGAGCCCCTCTCATACAACCATCCTCTGTCACAATGATCTCCAGATCATCTCTGCCCATTAAAACCTGCGCAAACACTTTACTTCACACCAATATACTAAAGATTGGAGGAAGAGGAGAAAAAAAAGGGAGAAACCACACAAGGGCTTTTTTTTTTTTTTTTAGACTTTCCCAGATTGTCTCTCTTTCTCCTTTTCTACCTATTAATCCACTATCTTTCAGCCCTGGTAAACTCCTCAAGATGGACATTGCTTGGTTCAGGGTGGAAAGGGGTCAAGCTCCATTGGCCTCTGCACAGAGCTGTGGAATTTTTCATTAGTGCACAGCTGGGTCACAAGTGGCTCCAAAGCCGTCTTAATATTGTGTAGGCCCACAGATTAGGAGCGGAGAAAAGAAGCCAAAGCGTGATGCTCTCCACCAGACCCTGTCTTTGCATATTTGCAGACTTGTGCTTTAGAACACCTCATATTACTGTTTGTTTTATTTCTTAGACCCAGAACCTCTGGGTCAATAGTAATTATAAAGCCCTCCAATCCAAATGTTGTTTTTTAACCATTCCAGCACTGAATCTGAGAGATGAGTCCATTTATTTTCCTACAATAAAGAAAGTAAAGTATCTTCGAGTTGGATGAAGCCTCTCCTACTTATTCGCTTCATGATTTAATCTGAGAACTTAGCGCTGTTTGACTGGACATGAGGTCATAATTGTTTTCATTGCTGCAAAAGCGTTATGACTTGAAGAGAACTCGGAGTCAACCTCGAATTGAAAAAAAATCATAATTGCTCTGGGAGGTTATCGTCAGCCATGTTGTAGTTCTTTAACATGTGATAGCCATTACATCCACTGTAGCCGTCATTCTCTCTGCTCTCACAGAGGCAGCTCGCTTTGTCTCATCAATCGTGGACTCCGCTTCACCTTATTCCAATTAGCTTGGAAATTGGTAAACAAACTGAATTATTAAATGGATATATATATATAAAATGGGTGCAGATGATTTTAAAGGTATTTTAACAGGAGCTCATTTGATAGCCTGGTGTTGTAAATATGTCACATCTCCAGCAGTGCTGCCCTTTACAAACGGCTTCACTTACACCGGTGACAAAAGGCAGAGCAAAAGCGCTTCATACCGGCCTTGTAATGAACAGTCTTTTCATTTATTTGTTTAAGGATCAGCTTCTCTTTAAGAACAGGTAAAAAAAATATTAAAAATAAGGAAGAAAAAAAATGCCAAAATGAAAAAAAAAAAAATCCTTGCAGTCATAATTTCTTCACTGATGCTGTAACTGGGAGTGTGCGACCATATTGTTTGTTCTGAGCTCTAAAAACTGAGCCTAAATGCGATGTTGCACTCATTTTACATACTCAGGAACACCAGCTGTCCAAACAGCATCATGTGTGCTTGCCTGCTTTACTCTTGTATTTAGATGTGTACTTAGCCTCCTCTGCTGCCCAACACACTGTCCTTTTCACTCCGTGAGCTTTGTTCTACCTGTGTGGCTGGGGAGGATTATTTCCACGCTGTTTTTCTGGCGACTCATTAGTAGATACATGTGAGGGAGACGCACCGGGTCGCTTGATGCTGCAAGACAATTCTCTGCATTCCGCTGTTGCTTTTAGTGCTTTGTATGAACATGCAGTATTGACTATATGTGTGTAGCCTTATATCTCATGTAGCGTCACACCACTTCAGTTACACCACCAAGAACGGAAGCGTTTTCTAGACTAAATCACAAAAGATAGAGGTACGATTTGAATATTTTTAGGCTCTCGCAGCAAGTTAGAACACACATGAAGACCACATCCCTGCTAAACTCAAGTGTTGAGTAATCTGTGAAACTCACAGCCCCTGGAATGAGATCATTTGAATAACGACTCAAGGGTTAGGATTTCTTTTTGCAGCTGTGCAGTGCAGCATTATGTGCAGATATGCCTGGGATGTCCGTCTGGCCGGGGACCCGTCTGAGGAGCTGCGCATTCCAGCACAAAGGAGCTCACGCTGCCATAGAAATAAAGTGGCCGTATTTATTTTCACAATAGCGGACATGTGGGATGGATGGATCCTGGAAACACTTCACTCCAGACTAACTGTAACCAGCGTCATTTTTAACAGATTTAGTAGAGCTCCGTTCAGCAGCTCTTACTAAGTGCGTTCCCCTCTGAGATGCAGGGCAGGTGCATATGCATACTCTAACACGTCGAACACGTCTCTGCTATTATCTTTGCTATGCCAAGTGCAATCAGCTTGTCTCATTCCTCCCCTGTGAGCTCGCAGGCTGCCGGTGCTGCGCTTCAGCGCGGGGAACATGCAGAACCCTGTGGCCAGAGCCGCGTGATGAAGAAGGCACCTTTGGGCCATTAGTGGTGTACACATCTCCCGTTAATGTGTTTTACTTTTACCTGCTGGGAGTTTAATTAAAAAACAAAGAGCCTCAATTTAAAGGCCATTATTATGCTAATGTAGTAAGCACGGGATGGTGATTAAGCAGCTTTTAGAGCTGACTGGAGTTGGCCCTTGGGAGCAGAAGGATGGCACTTTTTATTTGGCTTCATTACTCTCCATGAATCTATGCTCCAAAGAGAAATGCTGATACTATGAAACAAGGTCAGCTACTGAGATCATTTATGCAGACAGCATCATCACTACTACTTTTTTTATTTTTTTTGCACTTTACTACTCGCACAGGCTGAAAGTTTGTTTTAACCTCCTTTTCGTAGGTAAAGATTTGTATTAAACTCTCTTTTTGGAAACTACTTTTATCGTGCCTCCCTCTGCAAGCAATTAAACACTTGTATTAGCTGAATTGAGCCGGCTATTTTTAGCCTGGTGCGGCCAACATCTA
Organism: Stegastes partitus; assembly: GCF_000690725.1. Lineage (NCBI taxonomy): Eukaryota > Metazoa > Chordata > Actinopteri > Pomacentridae > Stegastes > Stegastes partitus. The sequence goes on from NW_007577775.1 coordinate 613,366, forward strand.
GCAATAGCTGCATGCTGAGGACTACATAGAGAGCGGAGCATTTTCGTGACGTTGAGACCGAGTTGAAAAGGTTTCAGCCGCGTGTAGCTAAACATCTGGGGATCAAATGTTTTCCTCCAAACCTAAAGCTCTTGATACTGTTGCTAAAAACCAATTTTGACATTCTAAGGCGTGTCTCGTGAGGAGCTGAGAAACGGCTTTTCAACCATTTAGAGATCTCTGCTGTGACAGGCTTGTTTGTTGTCTTTCCAGACAGCAAACAGGACAAGATTCCACCTGAAAAATTGGATGAGAATTTAGCTACTCATTAAATGCAGGCATTTGGGAAAAATAATGAAACACAGCCGACCAGATTATTTATTATATGTCATTCCCCGTGATTTTTATCTCTACTGTGACGTGCAATAAAGGCACAAAAATGCCACAAAGAGCTGATATTTCTTTGAAGAAGTAGGTAAAAACTTTCAAGCAGTAGTTTGACAGATAGGCGATGTTGTTGCTTTTAACTGGTTCTCAGTAAAATCAATGGATTTAAAAATGCAGATTACAAAAGAAATCTGTAGTCATTTTGTAGTCATGAGCAATGTCTTCCTCACAGCACTATTGAATTGCTTACACATCATGAGAAATAGCCAATCAGCACTGACGGTTAAATTCTTTAAATTCTTCTTCCTCTCTAAAAATATATAAGACATAAACAAATAAAGGTATTTCAAGGTAGCTTGGAATTAAATAAAATAAAATTTGAACACCAAAATTTTAATTCTGACTGCAAATGTATTTGTAATATCTAAAACCCTCGATTACTTATCAACAGCATCGATATCAGCTTTAAGAAAAAGCATGTTGGTCGACCCCCAGTTTTTAAGAAATAAGCTCAACACAAAGACTATTAAATAAATGCTTATAAAGTGTTAATTAGTGAACTTTACTAAGTACTACTATTAGTAATCTAATAGTGTTAATGCTAAGCTAAACCAACTGACTGCCCTGATAATTAGAAAAACGTCAGAGCAGAAAACATGTTCAGTGTGTTTCCTAAAATGTTGAACAACGTTGCTCTATCATCCTTGTTTCAGTTTTCATCTGTGCTGTGCAGACTCTGGTCGTGATGCAAGTGATATTAATCTTATTATCTAATTCTTTGCAAGAATGCGAGCGCTCTCCAAACTTTGAACTATTCTAATCTGCCTGGAAAAGAAAAGAAACTTGAAAATATGCTCCGTTCAGCTGTCGAGAAAAAGACTGATTTGAGACGCGGTCGCTAAACCAGTCGATTCTCTCCGTCCTGCCCCGAGGCCCTTCCCTGACCTGCCTCACGGGCCTCATCTCTCACCTCTGTATGATTGGCATGGCCACAGGTTTCCTGCCCAAACACGAGAGCCCATCTTCAAAGTAATAGCTTACAGCTGCTGCCTGGATAATCCTCATCCCCTCTGTCTTTGAAGGGATGCGGTGACATAATAGCCCCGGCTATTCTTCCCTAAATTGTTATGGTATTTCTCAGAGTGTTGTTCAATAGCAAAAAGGGGGAGTAGGTGAGACTGTTGCACGTGTTGCTAAATGTAGCATGATTATCAAGCGCCATAAGCAGCTCCATACTCCCCCCCTCCTCCTCCTCCTCTTCTCTCTTATTCTTCAGGGTTTCTTTTATCCCGCCCAGTCCTCCTGATGCTTATCACTGCGGCAGAAGCATTAAATGTAATGTCTGCAGAAGGGAAATCATTGGCAACATGTGGTGAGAGCTTAAGATGTTGTCACACTTTAAGTTGCCTATAATCTGTTCAAAGGGAGAGTGCATAGTTCTCCAAAGTGCCTGGAAAAAGGGGGGAAGAAGAAGAGCAGGCGAGAGGCCGATGTCTCTCAGCTGCACTTTGCTCGGCTAAAGTGTTCATCAGACAAAACAACCCTCGCTCCTTGTTGGCTTTTGTCTTCCTCATAATGCTCTCGCTCTCTCTCTCTTTTTTTTTTTTTTGTTCCTGTTTTTTCTTGCATTTGCTTGCAGCATTACAAGCCTCAACAGTGCGATAATCTGTCACGGAGATGGAGAGACAACCGCCGATAATGATAAAAAAAAAAAAAAAAAAGAACAGACAAGGGATTACAGGTATGCGGACACAGGATTAAAAAGAGGGACGTAATGATTCCTCTGGGAGAGAGGTATGTGCTGAGATGGGCTCTTTTTTTCATTTATGAGTCCCGTTGTGGGGAGGCCTGGGTAAATATTGACAGTTCTCTGTGCTTGAGATGCGGCCATTGATCCACACAGGAGGGTCTCATCACTTGATCTGTGCGCTCAGGTGTGGGAGGAGGAAAAGCTCGAGCCGGGACGCAGGGATGTCATCCTGGTGGTCCTCCTTTGTGGTTGTCTTTTATACTCAGACTAGCTTTTCTTCTTGCAACACTTGGGATCGTGTTACCAAAGCAGCTGAACGTCCAGAAAGTGGATTTTAGGCGGATACACGTCTTAGTGGGATGGGTCACCGGGATCAAGTAGAGGGAGAAAGTGGTAAATGATCACCTAAATCACTTTAAGTCTGATTTCAGTCGCACCTACAGCTTCTATAATATCTTTAATATCCCCGCGGATCCTCGCGGAGGGATGTGTGGTCTCTTTTCCGGCTAATGTCATCACCGGCCCCTGTCGATGTGTTTTTCTATATATAAAATCATCATTTACATCTTCCACTCTGTCTCCTGTTGGCATGCTGGCCCAGAGGCCTGGTCCTCAAACCACTAATCAGGTAATGTTGGGGAGGTTGAATGGCGTGCCTCCCCCTGGTCAACCTTCACTGCTCACACAGTGGTGTTGTTTTAAAGAGCATTCTTTAGCAGCTGAACTTGGAAAGGTATTAAAGTGGGATTAGGCTCCTCCACAATCCACTGCTTGTGTCATTCAGGGAGTTTGTGTTCTCCTCTCCCCGCTGCCACCTCCCCACTCCTCCTCTGTTTGATTGTGGCTAGCCGCAGGAGTGGGACTGACTGTGCCTTTCAAAGGAGAGGGGTAGGGTTAAATCCCTAGTCCACTGCTCCCTGCTAATTCTCCTTGTTCCTTAGAGAAGGATTTACTTCTGCTGCCAGCTTCTCAAAGGCCTTCTCTGCCCATCCGAAAAGTCGGCGTTGCCTTCCTGTGGAGGTGTGGTTGCCATAGAAGGGGCGTCATGCATGGCTATTCCATCTGAACCCTGCTGAGAATGGGGACCGGGGACTGAAAACAGGCAGAAAGTCCGGATTAGACCCGAGGACAAAGCAGGACAGGAAGATTCCAGAAGGGACGAATAGGAATTACAGCAGCAAAAATAATGCAAAGTGACAGAGAGGGGAAATAGAAAAATAATGGCTTACAAGATTAGACTCGGCGAGGAGAAAGAAGAAAGGAAAGAGGGCTGAATGAGAATGTTTTCATCTAGATGAGAAGATTTGAGAGAGCGGTCGTAGGTGAATGCGAAGTCCTGGACGTATCAAAACCGTGCTAACAAGTCATTTCCTCAACTTTTTGCTCGCTTTCTGAGCCTAAGCCGGCAATCATTAGCTAAACATTAGAGTTAGAGCTGGGAACTTGTCTTGACAGATTCATCACCTCTTTCCCCTGATCCCAGCATGTAACACACTAATCCTTCTAAAAACTAGAAACAAGCCCCTGAATATTCACTTCTTCATTTGTAGGAATAAGTCAATGTGAGATTTCTCTCTTTCACTTTTTTTTTTCTAATTTTTTTTTTTTTTTTAATTTAAAGTGCTGTGCTTGTCTTTTATTTTCCAGTGACCAAATTTGGTGGTTTGTTTAGAAGACAGATCCAGGTTGGCAGGTCACTTAAACAAGAACCCTGCTTGTTTGAGAAACATGCCAAAATTTCTTTTTCAAGGGATTATCCTTGAGGTTTTTCCATAGTTCAATAATAATCTTCTTAACTTATTGTAATAAATGAAAGATTAAAGGATTTCATGAACCCTGAGAGTGCCAGTTCTGACATCTCTGTTGTTTTGCTGCTGCGTGATGGTTAAAAAAAGAAAATAAGATGCTGTAACTGTCTTTTGCTGGCAGATTACAGGTTGTAATTTTTACTATAATGGATTAATATCCAGAAAGGAGTGAAATGGCCTTTTAATTGTTGAGATGTAATTAAGATGGCATAAAATGTAGCTCTCCTGATTCAGATCTGATGAGCGGTAGTGAAGCAATTATTTTAGAAAGCACACAGAAACCGCGCTTGTTTCCTGCCCGCATACAGCTGCTCATACACATGCATTTACACGTGCGAACACATGCACGCACACACACACACGCAAGCCATATCAGTACTCAATCAGTACCTATAACAGCATTACCATAACAAAACCATCCTTTGGTTTCCCTCCTCTCATATTTACACATTATATTCATCACTATCGCTCATCCCTGTCCCGAACCAGCAGATGATGTCAATTGCTCCTCTCGCTGCCTCCCTGCCTTGCACAATGAAATAGATGTTCACCACAAATAGATAGGCGGTTGCCAGCTGTCTTCCAGACCAGGGCAAACAAAGAGGCCGCTAATAAATCCAGCTTTACGGCTGGACAAGATCAACCACACTCCCTGCCTTCTTGCTCCATTTAATGTGGCTTCTTCTGAACAACAGAGGACGAATTAAATGCCTCTCAGTCGCCAATAAAACAATGCAAACATCTTCCTGAAAGGATATAAAAGAAGATGGAAGTGTTGTCTAGGAAATGGTGATAGAGGTAGTGTTGCACCATGGAGGCACGATATTAGGCAGTAAGATGAGATATGAACAGAGTGGAAGGCAGCCCAGTAGCCAGCGATGAATCATGCTCTCTGATACGGTATCTGATGCATATAGAGTGTTGTGGATATGAAAGAAATGTATAAAAAGGCTCGATTGGTGCCCTTAGAACATGACCTGGGCTCTTTTTTTAGATTTGCGAGGGGGGTTTCGGTGACCACGACTGAGCTCACTTGAAATGATGCAGGGCCGGGCCCGCCCTAGAACTTTTACCAGACGAGCTGCTGCCAAAGGAGTCACCTCTTTGGCCGCCCACGGGATCAACAAGCCAACTTCCAAAATCCTTGATGGGCAGATAAAGCAAGGTTATTGGACAAAATAAAGAAAAGCACTTAAAGTGACACTTTTTACAGCTTTTATTGAGCACAGCGACCACTGTGGCTGCAGGCGGTTACCAGATAAAAGTAAAATACACAATCGTTTCTTTTCGCAGAGGTTACTCAGTGTAAATTCTCCGTCATGAGCGCACCTCAGTAATCCTCTTTTTTTTTTTTTTCTTTCTGTAGGTTGTTTGCTACCAAGTGTAGCGGCTGCATGGAGAAAATCGCCCCCACAGAGTTTGTGATGCGGGCTCTGGAGTGCGTCTACCACCTGAACTGCTTTTGCTGCTGCGTGTGCGACCGCCAGCTGAGGAAGGGTGACGAGTTTGTCCTGAAGGAGGGTCAGCTGCTCTGCAAGATTGACTACGAGAGGGAGAAAGACTTACTCAGCTCGGTCAGCCCCGATGACTCAGACTCAGGTGAGCCCTCTGCACCCTCTCGCACACTAGTGAGAACAACACGGTGGTGCTATCATCACATGGCACCGAGGTGTTGTATTCTGTATGCTCTGTTCCATCACAGCGGTCGCCAACATCCTCCACCATGAGCCCACACTGAATCTTGCTGATTTTTAGGGCTATGTTATTAATATTAAAAGAAACAAACAATCCTAGCTGCCAGATCTTTTGCTGAGACATCTGAGTTCTTGTATGCAGCCCAGCCCTTCTAAAATGGCTCCATCTGCAGCTTTTCAATGGCTGATTTTTGCAGCATTCACTCAAGGAGGGAGCGTAGGTTTATGATACAGTAGGAAGTGGAAACAGGACGAAGCCAAGCCACCCCGTATTAATGGCTCTCCATGCGTGGGCAGGATCTGGTGCTGGAAAGAATTAAATCACTGTATCATGGTGAGTGACAGAGGGATTTGGGGCCTTTCTGCAGAAAGCCTGCGCCTCCACTCTTATCAGCTCTAGTGTTCCTCGCCTATAGCCTCCACACACAATGAGGCATCTCGCCAAGCCTCACTGTTCACTACCATCTGGCTCACATTTAAACATGCACAAAAGCGGGGAATTTGTCAAATACATCTGTGCCTGTGTCAACTTTTGTCAACTTGTGGGAATATTTGCTCCGGCGTCTTGCTCGTTCGCTCGCGTCCCGCTCGCATCGCGCAGGCTCGTCTTTTGTGTGCGTCTCCAGATTTTCAAGACGGAGAAAATGTCGACATGAACAGAGGTTAACCTCGGCATGCGGCAGATGAAATGTAGGTTTTCAGTGGAGAAATGTAGATACATATCAGAACCAGATGACAGGAGACACTGAGCCATCATGCGTGTGCCTCTCCGCTTGTAGCCACTACACCCCAAAATCATTAGGGTTTGTTAACAGCACTGCTGGTTCTGATTTGGAGACACGTCACGTACAATGATAATTAATGTTTTTTTGTTTTTTTTAAAAATCCATTCATTTATTTTTCATGTTATGCTTACACGGCTGTGTGGCCGCTGTGGCAAACGAAATGCTTGGTTCCCTGCAGAATTAAACCACCATATTTGTTGAATTAAGTGACATGTACGATATGATACAACTTTATTTTCAGCTTACACTGAAATTCATTTTTCATCCTTAAGGCCAACTCGGTTGAAGAGGTGAATGCACAGTTACTAACGCAACTCATATGTGACCCACTTTACCCACCCCTCGTACATAATAATCATGTACATAACAGCATTAACAAATGTAAACAGACAACATTTTTAGAGTATAAAAAAATCTCATTTGGCAGCACCCTAGTTCTGGTTAAGCAGGAAAATAGTAGTAGTTTTTCCAGCCTATTACATATACATTAAGGGACTCTGAAGTGCCTGTTTAAAGAAAGAAGTTTGTACTCTTTATTTGAGAAGCTTCAAGGGAAGCCCAAATCTTATAATAAGTGACTGTAATTTAAGTGTTTAAAAACTGCAAATGAAAGTAAGGTGGCGTGTATGATTTTCATCCAATACACTATTTGTTAAATCCTCTCAGTCTGGAAAATAATCATACACTGCCCTGTCCTGTGCACATTCACACTTGTGCACATTCATGCTCGTGCACAGGACAGGGGAAAAGGAAGGGGGAAGATGAAGAGAGAGGGGACAGTAAATCTGGCACATGCTATCTAAAAATGCTAACCAGCGAAATGTAAATAATCTTTCTCCAGAATGGCAGGCTCCACCTTTAGTACTGGAAGAACTAGTTGTGTGGCTGTGGCAACTAGTTTCACAATGTTTTCATGCTGTATTCAACAACAAAGAAATATTTATGATCATTCCCCCCAAAAAATTAGAGGGTTGCTCTTTAGGAAATAAATTGCTAAATATTTAAGTTTTAGTTTGGTATGTCTGCAAACAGTTGGCTGAACAGCCGGCTCTAAAAACCTATAAAGATACCTGTTATATAATTTAGTTTTAATAGTACGTTGTAGGATACAGGAATAAAAATGACACAGATTTTACTACCCTAAACTCTAATATCCTGCTGTTGACAGTGAAAGTTTATCAAGCCATACACTGTAGGTTCCATCATTACTTTAAGCTTTAAAACAGAGCGAAACTTCCATCTGCTTACCGTGTCGCAGGAGGTGCATTTCCCACATGTACTCGTGTTGCCTTTTTCATGTTGCACTTGATGTAGTATTCTTATCAGAGATTGATTTAGTGTAAATCAGACAAAGCTGAGAGCAATAAATTACCAGTGACACAGTGTCCAGTTCAGTGACAAATGTGCATACTTCACTGTGCTCTCCACAGACTTCTGTAAGTCTAATCGTACATGTGGCCTTTTCCTTTTGTAATAAATTGATAACAAAGTATCAAAAACACATGTGTCTCCTTTGATTAGGCACTTGTGGTGTGTGAATCTCCCGGAAAAGGGAAGAATGAAAATAGATTTATCAGCGGACTGTCACTGACTAAAAAGGGTGTAGTCAGTTCAAGCTTGTGCTGATGAAACAGAAAATATGTCTCTTTCTGCAGAGAAAAGTGACGATGAGGAGTTGGACATCAAGCCAGAGAAAGGCATAGGAAGCCAGGGGAAGGGGGACGATGGGAAGGATCCAAGGAGGCCCAAAAGACCACGAACCATTCTGACCACTCAGCAGAGACGGGCCTTCAAGGCCTCCTTTGAGGTCTCCTCAAAACCCTGCAGAAAGGTAAGACGGAGCCCAAATAATCGGCAAAGTGAGGGGTTTTGTTTAGTTTTTTTATTCCCTGGTTTTCATTGGGGGAAGGGGAGATTTAGATGCCAACCACGAGCCCTACAGTAGTTTGACAAATAAAATTCTCAAATTAAAAAAATCTCCCCCACCTCAGAGCTGAGCTTTGAAGTGGCAAGCAGCATTCTGTTCTGTGTTAACTGAGGCAGGCTGGTGTAACGCAGTCCGTCTGCACCAAATGTCACACTGAGATAGGAGAGCTGCCTCCATAGCCGGGGCCCTAAAACAGCCGCTGCAACCGGTCCAAGGCTTTGAAGAGGCAATAAGCAAGAGGTCCAAAAAAGACCACTGCATTCATTCAACGTTCGCTGGAATCAAAGCAAATCAAAGAGGCAATGCGCCTGCTGGCAAATGTGGCAGATACGTTAAAGAGGCAAAGTATTTCAGGGTGTTTTGTTTTTCTCGTGTGATGCCGAAAGTATTTTGTCTGGATGTCTTCAGGTGAGAGAGACGCTGGCTGCAGAGACGGGACTCAGCGTTCGGGTGGTCCAGGTGTGGTTTCAGAACCAGAGAGCTAAGGTGAGAGCTACTAACGCAGGGTGAATTACACTTTGTGTTGTCAAAAAAAAAAAAAAACACACACACACAGCTTTGTTCCATCTTAAAGTCCAGCTAATAATAAATCACCACAACTATGTGTGTTAAACTTATCACTGCATTCCTTTCAGAAATGCAAAAAAAAAAGAGAGCAAGGAGTTGCAAATCTAGCTCACTCTTGCATTAAATGTCTACGCCCTCCTCTTTTCTGATTATTATCTTGTGAAAACCTTTGATACTTGACAATGGAGTGCACTCAGATACAGATTTTATGCAGTTCATTCAAGGGTGAACAGCGAGGAGCATCCTTTTTAAATTAAAGAGAGCATGTTAGTTTTGGGAGTTCCTCACAACTTTGACTCCTTCGTTGCAGATGAAGAAGTTGGCAAGAAGACAGCAGCAACAACAAGAACAACAGAATTCTCAGAGACTTGGCCAAGGTACGATACTGTACATACCCTGCACACACAATAAAGCCTCATCATCTTAAGCAGCTTGGCGATGAAATGCAGTATTAATAGATTCTGGGTGTTTTGAAGAAGAATGAGAATGAACGGATTTTTTTTCCCCCAAAACTTTTTTCTGCAAAGAAAACACAAGTTTTAATTCATCACAGAGTATTTTTACTTCGGGATCTTCAAGCTGATGTCATCCCAGTGAGAAGGCATACACAAGTCCTTCTTTCTGGTGACTGCTGAATCAGAAAATACAAACTTTCCTCCTCTTGACTTATGTTTCAGTGTAATCAAATGTGTGTTCAATAGCTAAATAACAGATTACAAATATATCACTGTGTAAACAAGAAGACTTCAAACGCGAGATGGAAAATTTGGTTTGGAAGCCAAATAAAATGAATGGCAGACATCATTTTGCAAAAAACCGCTGCAAAGGGAAGCAGAGAGGGATGGGCTCCAGCGATGAAGCCGCAAGAGCTTTGTGTCCCTCTCACCAGTCGGTTAGCCAAGAGCAGTGTTTGTAAAGGGAATTGTGGGAGAAGCCACAGGAAGAACTACTGTAGGTTTCCATGGAAATGCTAACAGACACTGAGCCAAGCCAGCGATCCAGGTATTCGGAGGTTAAAATAGCTATCTCGCAAGCACCTATATTTATTTTTAGGCATTTTCCTCTGCAAAACAGAAATTAAATCTACAAGGAAGGAACATATCTCCCTACTCTTAATTCTCTAATCCTAATAGTTTCCCTCTGTGTACACCCATTGGCTACAGTTTTCTGTCTTATCAAGTTTTTAAAATATATACATTTTTCTTATTGTTTTTTTTTTTTCCTCATTTGCTTTCATTGCCCTGCAGAGGTGATGTCTAATCGGATGGAGGGGATGATGAACTCCTTTACACCCCTGGCTCCGCCGCAGCAGCAGCTGGTCGCCATGGATCAGAACGGTTACAGCACAGACCCGTTCCAACAGGGGCTCACCCCCCCACAGATGCCCGGGGACCATATGAACCCATATGGTGAGCATCCACCAACTCCCACCCCCCACACACACACACACATACATACACTATCCTCCCCCCCCTCCACCCTCCAACGAGAAAAAGGCCCACTGCTGCTCACAAAATGCACACATGCCTGTCCCTTGATCAACCTCATAGCTCCCCAGTGTGGGACATGTGCTCAGGCCACAGCCCCCTGATTTAAGCCGCTCACAGGGAAGAACGAGCAGCTTCTCCTCCCACATGAGATAACACAAGCGTTCTCATAAGCTGTTGGGTTTTGAAGTTGCATTTTCAAATCTGTTTAATATGGTTTCAAGTCCTCGCCTCCACTTCTGAGACATGCCCCGTTACTGATGGTGTTTCTTAATGTTGGTAAAAACATGTGGTCTGTGTGGACAGCTTCGGATAAACTACAGTCCAAGACAATGATTGAGGGCTGTGCGAGCTAATGAATCAGAATGGGAAAACAACAAGCCTCTGATTTCTGTTTGATACAGGAAAGAATTAAAATGCAAACAAGGACATGGGGGGAAAGAATCAGTCAATCAAGTGTTAGTCCACAGGATGTAACTGGAATAACACATTTCTGAGTGATGTCCTCAACATGTCCCAGAGGGACCATTTCCTGAAGTTCATAACTTCCTTATAATTTGCCTCCATTTAGTTCTTCTCGGTAGTAAGAACCCAAATCCCCAGTCTCATCACTCTCCTTTGGTTTGGGGAAAAGAACAATATTGGCAAGGCATTAAAAGATATGTCTCAAAACACTGTCCCCATTTTGTGCAACACTATCATTAAGATCCAGAGTGTAATAAAGTTAACTATTCCCTCCAGAGAAATAACATGTTGAGGTTTTATGAAAGGCGTAAACAGTTGCTATTAACCAGATCTTTTAGGAGGATGCCCCTTGTTTACATGCTCCCTCATAGACCGCAATTGTCCCAGCGAGGGCAGCAAAAAGTGAGCTTTGATGATATCTAACAAAACAGCTCTCACAATTGTGATGACACCCAACAGCAATTTCTCAAAGTGACTATTAGTAATTATAATTTCCCAATGCTGCAATAAATCTCAAATACAAGATTGCATTGATTTCTTAGTCAGAGCGGGGTGTTGTTGTTTTTTTTTTTTCTTTTCTTTTTGAATGACGCCTCTGGCTCCGAATCCTGACGGCTATCTCCGCATCCTCCCTCCGCAGGTAATGATTCTGCATTCCATGACATAGACAGCGACACGTCTTTAACCAGCCTCAGTGACTGCTTCATGGCATCGTCGGAAGTCAACTCCATGCAGGCCCGCGTGGGGAACCCCATCGACCGCCTCTACTCCATGCAGAACTCTTATTTTGCGTCATGAAAAGAGAAGAGCGAAAGAGAATGAAAGAAAGAAAAAAAAACGTCAGCACAGAATAAACTGCCCATCTCAACCTGAAGCGCGACGGCCTGGAGCTTCTACACTAGCACGGACATGACAGAAGAAACACCTCCTTGCAGTAGCTCCTGGTTATGTGCGGAAGCTTACTCAAAGATAGTAAAACCACTTGTTGTAGGACAGTGAAGATTCCTGGGGAAAAAAAAGACTTAAATATTGGTAGAGATTACTTGGTAGGATTGCTTATTTGTCACAGGAGATATTACTCTTTTCTTTGTTCACTTAAAGAAAACAAGTAGATATTGAAGCCACTGATTACACACTCTCGAACCAAATAACACAGTGAATTTATACAGTGCATGATCAATTGTAAACTAAAACTTTTTGTAAGCCCCCCCTGGTTAAGATGTGGTGTTTGGACTGTTTCTTCTTCACACTACATGGACTCCCATGTTCACCGTTAGCATTTTGATCACTTTCCATAGGTTTAGATATCGTGTTAATAGTAAATAGGTGCAGCATGTCTGCAAGAGTGACTGTACATTTGTGTATGTATGAGAGCTTGTGATGAGAAAGAATTGTTTAGAGGAGAAAAAAAAGCAGAGCATTTGATGGACAAGTAGGATCAGTGAAGTGTAAATACTTTCCCCAGGCAAATTGGATGTGCATGTTAAAAATGGAAAGCATTCTATTTATTTAACTATAACAGGCTCTTGAAGGTACATATTAAAACTGAAAAGCTTTATTTAAAAGGAGAGCATTTTTTTTGTTGAGCAATTAGTGAGTTCCTGAGTATCACAACTCATCTGTATACCTTTTCAATATGAAGATTAACCCTTTTGGTTTTTTTTGTTTTTGTTTTTGTTTTTGTTTTTGTTTTCTTCAGCCAAGCTGTAAATGAGCAAAGTTGCTATTTATTTCGTACAGTCCATAAAACTTTTGTTGTCATTGTCATTTGTGCATTCTCAAAATGTTAAAGTTGCTAATTGACCAAAGTTGACTGGTTTGATGAATAAACAATGTCTTTCTCCTGATAACATTAAATAAATACCACCAGTGACCATTCACATGGAAACACTTCAAGTCCCATATTACCTGCTTTCGTGAATGGGCCCTCAGAATATCAAGATTTTCCGTCGTGCTACTGGCATGACTCCAACAATACCATTGTTGTCTATTGGTCTGCATGCTATTGGATGGATTCTCGCAAAATTTGGTGCAGATGTCTGTTTTTGCAAAAGGACAAATCCTAGTGACTCAGGTGATCTCCTTGACTTGTCCTCTTGCATCGGTCCTTTAGTTTACGACAAACCACAACTGTGTTTAATGCTACTGTAATTAGCAAATGTCTCAGCATAACTAAGACGGTCACCATACTTAGGATATCTATTAAACATGAGTATGTTAGAATTATTTTTGTGAAGCAGTGACTGTGCTGTATATAAGGATGAATGAACCCTCTGTGTCGTCACCATTAGTTTCCTCAAGACCGGTTTTAAAGCTCATTGTCTTCAACTATCAAGATCTTTTTTAGTCCTTGATTCTTCCTAACTTCCGGCTTGTCCAAAAATGAGCAAAAAGATGGAGCATGATTGGGGCTGACAAGAACCATGGACTGTCATATTATGGCACCAATCAGGCACCCATGCAGCCCCACCCTTAATTATGCGTAACTTTAAGCCCCAATACAAATAGAATTACATAAAAATTCACACCCATACAATTGTCATGAACACGAAGAATAGATAGAACAAAACAGCAAGCTATAATATGTTTATTTTTGCTGTAAAGTTGGATATTTTAACATGGGGGTCAATGGGGGTTGACTCACTTTTAAAACCAGCCTCAGGTGGCCAGTCGAGGTACTGCAGGTTTTGGTACTTCCCTGTTGGCTTAATGTTTGAGCCCCGGAGGTTGCCGCTTCTTCTGAGCATGTCAATGGTACTCAAAGTTCAGCCACATCTGAGCACATTCAACGATCTCTTAATTCAACGATCTAGTTTATTATTCGACTTGACCTTAAGAATGGAACAAATAACTTCATTTTGTTGCTTGCCTGTAACAGAAAGAAGACGTTAAGGCATAAACATTATGTATTTAGGGCGAGGTCGACGAAAAGTTCAGGTGACATACCAATACAGCTGCACGGCTAGAGAGCAAACCCCACCTATAACCTCAGGGCTTGTCGGGCGGTTGCTTGGATGTACCATCTGGGTGCTCCTTCATCTCTCTGACAGCTCTTCAATGTGGCCAGGCAGGCTTCCACCCACTGTCTGTGGAGTCACGTGGCCGTGCAGATAAACAATGCATTCACGATGTTCCGTGTCACTGTGACTCAATATATTTCTAATGTCATGCTCATGACAGGCTTTAATAAACTCAACTGCTATTCCTCAGCAGGAGGAGAATGTGAAATCGTCATATCTATAAAGGAACAGAGCATTAGTGCGCTGTGGTCTATATATATATATATATATATATATACACACACACACACACACAATATATTTCTAATGTCATGCTCATGACAGGCTTTAATAAACTCAACTGCTATTCCTCAGCAGGAGGAGAATGTGAAATCGTCATATCTATAAA
>NW_007577775.1:627634-680149 GCF_000690725.1 Stegastes partitus
TAGTGCGCTGTGGTCTATATATATATATATATATATATACACACACACACACTCACACAGTATATTTCTGCTATCAAGTCTTCAATCTGACAACCAGGTGTTGACTTGTTGGCAAGGTTACACTGCCATTTATCTTAACTTGTCATACCAGCAAGTGACTATGCCCAGAAGCAGCGCACAGTGACATCACCTCAGTCTTCTACCTGATTGGATGGTCGACTTCTGAGTACGCAAATGACTGAAAACTGGACCATACACAACAGACATGATAAGGTGCTTTGGTATTTTTCTGCCTTTTCCTTGTGAACCTGAAGTTGCCGTGCACAAGGTGTAAGAAAACTATGTCAAATTGAACAGGAAACATTGTCGTGTGTGTGTGTGTGTGTAGTGTGCGTGTGTGTGTGTGAGTGTGTGTGTGTGTGTGTAGTGTGCGTGCGTGCCTTTGTGTGTGTGTCCATAAGCAAGGCTTACGAGGACAATGAAGAGGGCTGCGTCAGGTTTCTAGTATATATATGTGGATTAATGTGTGAAGGATGAGTAAACAGACGTGACAAAGACTTCCATTTACAGTAAACATGGATGAGGCTGTTCCGCACACATTGTGTTTGCACAGGATAGACAGTACAATTGGTTCGAACTCTCTTTTCAGGGCAGGCCAGGTGAGCTTACACAGAGGTGTTCAGGTGTAGAGGTGGACAGAGGGCCCTGCCTCTGACACCACAGTGGAAATGGAAGAGTTCCTCCTCAGAAACCAGAAATTCTTTATGCAAAATATTGTGTGTATTTCTGTTCTCTCCTGTAATCATAGCTGAGTAATAGATTGATTTGCTACAAGAATACAGGTAATTACACGGCTGCGGTCATTGGGTCCTGATATGTAGTTACATTTTTCAGGATTAAAAAAAAAAAACACTTAAAGCTTTTTCCATTCGTCCTATTAGTAAAGAGGAAAAAATAAAATAGTAGATTATCAACTTGGGCAACACAGTTTCACACACATGCAGACACAAAGTTGAAGCTTAATTATGACTGACTATTTATGAGCCATTTCTTTACCAGAAGTAAAGAAATGTTCTCGTGTTGCTTCAAGGATCCCGGGATGCTGTTTAAGACAACATCAGAGTGTAAAAATGTATTTCTGCTTATTAGTTGGACTGTTGGATGATTCACAGATAATACTAAATTGGTTATGTAAGCATGGTGCTCAGCTTTCATCAGATTCAAAGAAGAAGATGGTTAGTGCTTTTATTTTGGTGAGTATATATGGGACATGCAGCTGGTTAGATTAGATTGGCACCCAGGCTTAATTTGTAGCGTTATATTTGCTGCATATTTACCAAACTGGTCTTCTCTGGCACTGATCTTCTTATTGGGTAAGAAAGCAAATAAATATGGTTTCCAATTTTTATTTATTTATTTATTTTTTTAATTATTCCTTTAATTTCTCAAACTGCATCCACATTGTCCAAGATTCTACTCTGCTCCATCCAGGCATAGATTCTGTAAAAGCAGACCAGGATAAAAACAGAAAGTACAATTTGCCCAGGATGCATCTTATTACGCTTTACATCCTCGTCCAACTTTCTTCTTACCTCCACTCTTCAAACGTCCAATTTGCCAAGCGGTCAGCGAGTGAATGTAATCTGTGTCGCCGCTTGTTCGCTGGCACTTTGAATCGGCCAAAGAAGACCGTCAGAGGTTGAGGTAAGTGTGGCCTCGATATGAAAACAGTCGCCCTGAAACCTGAGCTGGAGACACACAAACTCACGGAGAGTTAAGAGTCGGCCTTCAGTACACTGTTCACACATTTACTCTTCTGCCGTTCTGGCACCACATAGGAAATGAGCCTAGTGACAATATTTTCATTAGATAACCAAAATCCTGAAATTTTCCACCTGAGACACAATTGGAGGTTTGTGATTCATTTACTCTCTTAACTGTTCGCTTCTCTTGCCCTGCCCATTAAAAACACACGGAGCTGGATTTGTTATTCGGGGTAATTTAAAGCAAAATTCTGACCAGCTGCCCCATAAAAGCACAGTATGACGTAAGACAGTAGCGAACAACACGGCTGCACATCCCATCCTCATTTCAACACACTGTCAGTCAGGGAGGAGCCCATTCAAACCATGCAGCACTTTTATTTTCAAATGGCTATTGTTTTGAATTTACTGTACTTGTTATTGCCATTCCCAGTTGTCATTTCTCAACATTACATTTACAGCGGACCAGTGTGACATTTTTCTTTAACAAACCAAGCCCAATTAATTGCTGCCTTGCCAGGCCAAAGACTCTCAGACATTTGCGGGTTCAGTACAGTCTAGATTTCTTCTCATGATTTCACAGGGTTCACAGGAGTTCACAGCGAGTCCCCAGAGGGAGCAGGGGGGAGCTTTTGGGTGTTTTCGTTGGGCATTTTCCATGGCGTGTGGTTAATTGTTAAGGGAGACTTTTAACCAGCGTCTGACACATATTCTTTGAGCCTCGAGGGCTTGTGCATAATCAAATAACAGACTATACCGCGGTTTTGACCATAGTGAGGGGTCAGAGCCAAACATCCAAGCATGCCCTCACAGCAGTGCGTTGCTTTGTTGTGTCAGTCAGAAGCACAAAACACTGCTGCCACTGTATGAGACATTGTTTGCATGCTACAGGTCCAACATAGATTACTGCTGCTTTATTGATTCCACAGGAGGAAACCATTGTGCTGAAACACCACAAGTTATGCGGTGCAGACATTTGGATGGAGCAGCCAGTATGTGTAATATATAAAATCCTTAAAGTAAAAATACAAGAAAGCCACAATTCCAAGGAAGGCTCAGAAGCAATCCATTACATTCCCTCCTCTCATGTCTATGGAGAAATGACCATTTGAACCTCACCATAGACATTTCTGGGACATGTAAACATATTGCTGCAACTGTTTTTTTTCCACCTCCTACCTTTGTTCCTATGCTGAGAAAAAGATGGCGTGGGGATTCACTTCTCAGCGCCCAGGGGTGCAGATAGAGCCCTGGATAGGGCTCAGTAATCCCCACCACTATTGGAGCCCATCTGTTTTGGTTTTCATTTTTCTGCATTATTAGTGCTTATTGGTACATGGTCTAGGAATGTAGCCAGGGTGTTTGAAGTCAAGGAGGAAGGTGATGCCAGGGGCATTAGCTGAAGGAATGATGACCTTAAGGTCTAACACAAGCCAGCACTCCTAACCTCCAGGAGCCTCTCCCTTGATGTTGGAATCCAAAGTGCTGCACTCGCTCCAACCTCAGACGCCAGCGCACTTTACAAATTTGCCATTTCATCTGGGAATTGAGTAATGTCACAGTCATGACATTTTATCTTATGATGATGCACAAAACAAAAAATTTTAATAATTTTTTTTGGTCATCATCAGTCAGTCAGATGAATAATAAAGTATCACACATGCTGTTTTTGGTCTTTCTAGGAGAAATATTGTTACTTCTCTGTTTTTACCTATTATAAAATATGAACAAAGTACAATTTTACAGCAAGAAAAACACAACACTAAAAGTACCCAAGATAAGTCTTTCACTTTTTGAAGGTCAGGAATGTGACTAAATTTAACGTGCGTTGCCTGTTTCATTTGTTGACATCATTATTGTGTTACTGTTTCAAATGCAACCACCGGCTTGACTCATGTCTAATTTGCATCTTGTGTTGCTGTTAACAGTCGCCTCCCTGCCCTAGTTTACACACACGCTAAGAAAGTGAAGGCGGGAGACTGGAGGACAAACCGTGCCTGTCTGGAAGCAGCCAAATCTTCTGTTGTAAAAGTTTTGCCACCTAAACCACAAAGACTTCATATGCAAATGTAGTCCACATTAAAACACACAGCCGTACTCAAACTCTGCATAAACACTCACTGACACGGCTGCGACCACACCGAGCTTTTATCAGTGCTCAAAGAAAGGTAAGCTCTGTGCCTCTGTACTAAAAATCTTCTTCACCTCTCACACAAGTGATTTCGTTAGCATTAGCATCACATATTAGCTACCAGTGTATAAACTGTATGTTTCAGCGCGCTAGTTTCTGTGGTGCAATGCTATGCTAGTGCTAACTAACTGCTTGGACAGTTTAGAGTGCAGACCCATGTAGTTTAAAATGTATTGTAATGAAACTGTTGCTTTAACCAATCAGATTGAGAGTTGGTGGTTCCAGGGCCAGCTAGCGGGCCTACGATGACATCACCATTTTCACATCCTCTGATTGGATGGTCAGAGAGCTTAGCCACAGCTAGCGGTTCCTGTCTGTAGCAACCTTCACAAGCTAAAACTGTATCATAAAAGTATTCCTTTTTTTTCAGTTAAGGAAGCGGACATTCTCAGAATTAATACTTATGGCAGAAACACGACTGGACAGACTCGATGTTCAGCATTAGCCTCCATGGAGATAAAACAGGACTTATTGTTGGAAGTGAAATGCATGGATTACCTGCTCAACAGAGTGACTGAACTGTTTATGATGATAAAAAGGAGGATAGAGTTTGTGTTCAAATGATCACAGGTTTTGGTGAGTAAATATATATATATATTTCATTTAATTGGGCTGATATTGATGCTCCTGTTAGATGTGCAGGTTCTCATCACAAACTTTTTTGACAGTGGGGGGGCAACACTACCCCATTATTGTTAGCGTCTTTTCTGCTAACAAATAGTAGCGTTAGCAGCGAAGACAACAGTAGAGAAACGAGTTTCTTAGGAAAATTTGCACGTTTTACTGTAAAATATGCCAAATTTACCAAACACGCAGCTTGAAAGACAGCGTAGCGGGCCAAGACACAGTCTGTTTTTTCAGGGAAATAGCGTGGTGAGAACCCTGATGTGATGTATATGTGCAGCTGTGGCTACAGTCAATAGAGACTTGTTGAATTGTTTTAACTGTGTTTCTTGCTTTAGTAATGGCATTCATTGTCACGACATGAGATACCTGTCTGCGATGCAACGTCCTGTTATGCTGCCTTTCTGCATAATACTGATGGTTTCTATTGCCGTGGCATCATAATGACAGAGTTAAGAGTTGGTTTGATTCAGATAGGACGCCACTTAAGGCCTAGGAATAAAATACACTGAAGTTACCCCCCAGAGAAATGTACCAAACATAGGTACACAAACAAGGTAGTTTACTAAATCAATGGCTACTATATTCATTTATTTTAATGTTTAATTATACTAATTTGCTGCCGCTAATCACTGAAAAATACGTAGCTAGCTAATAATGGTCGACAAGCGGCTAGCTGGTGTTTGCACACTGCACTAAGGATTGGTGCGGTTGGTTACATGGAAATGCTTCTCAAATGCTTTGGATATATGTTTGTGTACAGCTGTAGTGTCGCGTATTGATCTTTAGTTTTATTTCAGATAGCACAGAAACCTCTGCTGTGCTTCAGAAACGTGCGGGAAAATGAAGTGAGGAATGTATTAACTACTGTCTAGCAGTGGTTGTTCTGGTGCTGCTGGTGTGGTCCTGGTCTTCAAATGGTCTCTTGAAATGGTCTCTACATAGATCTGCTGTGGCTAATAAATTCCCATTGAACATTTATTAGCTACAAAACATATGTATTACACATATCTGTGGTTCAAGTCTTCATAGTCAATAAGAACATGTGAGATATACACCATGACGTCCTTGTAGGACAAATGATGTTACGTTCACCTTTCATGTGTATGAAGTTTCTCATTAAATTCATCAACAATTTAGCTGCAGATGAATTACGACTTAATTCTAGGGATTAAGTAAAGTTGAATCTTTTTTTTTTCAGTTTGAGATATCCACAGTTTAATCCTGACTTGTCATATTTCTTGTTCAAGATATCTTAATAATTCCTCTCAATTTAAAACATCAATGTTGTTCTTTTCAGACATCTTACATTAAGGTTAAAATAGTTAACATCATGTTGTAGACATCTTAAATTCAGAAATTAG
Organism: Stegastes partitus; assembly: GCF_000690725.1. Classification (NCBI taxonomy): domain Eukaryota; kingdom Metazoa; phylum Chordata; class Actinopteri; family Pomacentridae; genus Stegastes; species Stegastes partitus. Next base: position 633,577 of record NW_007577775.1, read on the forward strand.
TGACGTGATATTTTGGATATCTGTAGTCACGTCAGAAGTTAGAGGCGGCTGATTTTTTGAGCCATTTTATCACCAACCCTCAACTATAAATCTTGAATGGATTAAGTAGTCTTTACAAACTACTTGCTGAGAGGCTCTTCTGATTTTGCTGAATTTTCTAAAAATCTAAAATGATTTCTTGAGCACAGATCCAGTGAGAAGCCTCACAAACGCAGCATCATACAATTTAGATTAGTCATAATGTAGGGGACCAAACGTCCTGCTTTCTCAGGACATGTCCTGTTTTCATGTCCTGTCCTGGATGTCCTGGTGGTTTTTTATAAAGTGATGAAAATGTCCTGGTCGTGTCCTGGAGGAGGCATACTTTAAATGTATTGAAATTATAAGGCACCTTTGAGTAAACTTCAAGTATCATTTGAGTATCTCATTGCTGGGCTGAGTGTCCTGGTTTTCAGTAATCAAAATATGGTCACCTGATCATAATGGCATTTGGGATGTCTGCCGCTATTATTCTGACTCGTCTAAACTGGATTATAGACATTGCTGTCCTTTTGACTGGTCAGAATGACATTTGTTTTCAACATACAAGATGGATGGGAAATGTTCCCATGTTTATGGCTTGCAAGCGTTCACTTCAGCGATCAATTCAAGATGGCAGCTGCCACTCTGCTTGAGCTTCTGCTCTTCTTCCATTACTGGAGAATCCAACTGTCTTACATTGTTCTTGAAGAGCAGCTTTGTGTGGTTTGTTTTATTTTGTTTGTTCCCAAGAGAGACTGATGTTACCAACAACAGAGACTAATGAACCAGAAAGACACAAACACTGTCTTGAGAATGTCAAAGAAATTGTTTTGCTAAAATACTTTAAGTAGTTACTATGCAAGAGTGTAATTTGAATAAAATGCAGTTTCAGTGCAGGCTTGGAAATGTGAGGGTTAAAAACACTATTTGTTCAATATGTGGTGATAGATTAGATTCTGTTGTTTACCTTTAGTGACAGACTTTCCTGTTTATGTCACTATTTACAAATTAAACCAGTGATTACACTAATATATAAGTAAAACAGTGTAAGTAAGTCTGATTATTCAGCTCTGTGGAGCTTGAGCTAAATGTTAATGTCATAACAATCATTAATAATGCTGTAATAATGTTCACCATCCTCGTCTTAGTTCAGCTTGCTAGCATGCTAACATTGACTAATTGTAGTGAACACAACGTACAGCTTAGACTGATGGAAATGTCTTTAGTGTTGCAGCTACTTGGTACAGCAACATCATTTTCAAAGTGAACTTTTGGGAAACAAAAACTAGTGAGTGTGATGAGTAGGGATCAGTCAGCAGCAGAACAAGATTAGGAGCTAGAAGGCCTTCAAAGAAATTAAAGTTCAGGAAAACATTCTAATTGTCCACAAAGTGAATTTTGCTTTTATAATCAGTGAATCAGCTTCAGGCTGTGCAGTGGTGTAATATGCAGATTAGTCATCATGCAGACCTTTAACTCTCCCTCTAACAGACAACAGTTCATACTTGTACACATGTAATTTAACTGTTCTTATTTAAGAATCTAATGGCAATCAGACAAATTTTGCTAATGTGAAGAGTGATTGGTAATTAGGACTGATATTATTTCCATATTTTTACAATCACATCTAACCGATACCTCTGTGTTTACAGTTATTCCTTGACTTAAGTTACCTTCTGGCAAGCGGGCAACACCAACAGTGACAAAGCAAATTTCTGTTTACTAGCGGTGGTTCATAGACATCCATTTGCCAAACTGAAGCAGAGGATTAAATCTGTCACCGAGGCACATAAAGGCAACAATCATTTTAACCACAAGAGTTGGAAGACTGTTTGCGATGCAGTTCAGGTTTCTCTGGCAATTTACAAATCGCGTCAATAAAAAAAAAAACCTATCCCTAATACATGCTTGCATATAAAAGAAAAAAAAATGTTATCAGTGTAATCTGAACGCTTGTAAAAGTTTGAATTCACAGTAACTCCCTTCCTCTCGTGTGGATGAACTTGAAAAGGAGAGGAGGCGGTCTCTCTTGGCTCACGCGTTTGACTTTGGGCAGAGTTGCTGTTTGCAGCAGCTCTCACAAACACTACCTATGGATGTGGGATACGGAGCGGGACAAGGTGAGCCCTGAGCTGTATGTTTAAGCCCTGGATGTTTTCGACAGAACTCACCTGTGAGGCTGATAAATCACTCGCAGTGTACACTCAGAGCTGAGCGTGGACAGTAAATCTGAAAGTCAACAGCCGGTGAGGGCTAATCCAAACTGTTAGGAATTCTGTATTTGGCACGCTTCCTGTCATGTATGCCCTATTTATTATATCACATTAATGACTCCAATGAAAGGCTTTCTGGAGGCCATCGAGGACTTAAAAGACACACATTTGCTCTCAAAATAAAGCTTGACCTCTGTCCTCTACCTAGAAAGTTATAAAAGAAGTCTGTTATATGACATGCCTTTTGTTTGTTTATATAATTTAGATCCAATTTGAAGTAATTCCCAGAGATGCTTTTAAAACTGTAAATCAGTATCTGCTGAGTGCAGCACCAGCTATTGCACTGAGATCACCTAATGACCACTGGGCCGCATTTGACCTCCTCGCTGACCGGCTTGATAATCGCTGTTTTCAGAAGACAGAGGTCGGCGCTGCTCTGCCCTCGTGTAACCTCTATCATTGTAGCAAGAACCGACATGATTATCAGTTCATCATGACAATTATAATCCATAATCTTACATATGAATATAATTTGTCTGCCCTGTCTTCCTGTCCAATCCCTCCTGAGACTGAGCTCCTCTAATAGGGTTTTGATGTGGACTGCATTGATTAGCCTCCTGCTCTCATCCAGTTAACAGCAGACAATCATCCTTTGTGCGCCGCTCGGCCTTTTGGTGTGTTTTTGACAGTTTTACTATATGGACTAAAACGGCCCAAATAAATCAGCCTCCTCTGTGCTAGCATTTCAAAAGGTTAGTAAATTTCACCATATGGATTTTTTTGGTGTCTCCCCCAAATGTCATGGCTTAATTATTAACTGTGGGGCCATTTTGGAGAGAGATTTGCACTTTTACAATATTGTTGTGCCTGGTGAGGTGTTGAGAGTTCAAGGAAGGCCATTGTCCTCCCTCCGTGTTTAATGAAGATGGATTTAGAGATGAAATGTTGAGTGTAATAAAGACAGCGTGACCTTTAAGGCCTTGCCACCAGAAGAAAGCACGCTGATGGTTTGAACAGACAAATAATAAGCTTTAGGAATTTAAAAAAAAACTGGTTCCCACTGACCAAATCTAACAAAGTGAAGCCACATACTAACAGATTTTATCAGACACTTGTGTTTGATCACTTTATTGGAATTGTTCATTGAGAGTATTTTGCAATAGATCAGGATCTATGAGCTCTAACTAGAGATTACAACCAGCCACGAGCAACAAAGGTCGTGACCTCCCAGTGTGCCCGTTATGAGTAAATATTGATCACACTACAGTCAGTCAGCTAAGTGGAGCCACCAGAGCAGAACAGAGCCGTGTACTGTGATGTTTTTTTAAAAGAGGCAATATCGGGCCTAATCCCTGCCTCGGCCCTGCCCTCGCCCCGGCTGGTGCACTCCTCTCCACTGTGCATATCAGCATGCGTGGCTCTGCGCCGGGCTCGGGTTTCTCAGAGCTCCTGCTTGGTTGCAGTCAGACCTTCACGGCAGTGCATCAGAACAGGCTCCCTGATTCCTGAAAGAAGTCGTCGTGCTCCGGCTTCCTCAGGAGCACCAACTGGCCGAAATCCCAAGACAGCACACCAGTATCTGAGTTCACATGTTCCTCACCCCCACCTTCACGCATGTCATCAGACTGGCCGTGCCCGCCTCGGTGAAAGCGCTCTGTTGACTTCCTCTGCTGACAAGCGAGATGTGACTAGCTCCTTGGCGTTGAGCACTAACCACTGAACAGGCCCTTGAAATAAAATAAGTAAAACTCTGTTATTAAATACTTTATGTTGCCAAACTCATCATATAGCCTGTACTGTAGCTTTTTGTATGAAACAGACTCTTTTTGAGAGCATGTTTGACTAGTATGTTGCAGAGATGCCTGCATTATTTAATGAGCTAATTTTACCACTCTGTATTGTGAATAAGAGGCTACATCAGCCAATTATCTTAACCTAGCGTGATGACTGGAAACAGGAGACAACTGTGAGCCTGGCTTTGCCCAAAGCTGACAAAAACCTTTTTTTCCAGCATCATAAATGTCACCTATTAACATCGTGTATCTGGTTGGTTTAATCCTGACTGAACTGAAATGTAAAAAGTTGTGGTTTTACATGTTGTGGTTATGTGTTGGACTATTTCTTCCTGAAATTGTGTCATCACTGCGATGGTGCCAGACAAAAAGCTCAGTGGATTTTGTTACCTTCAGCTGTTTCCCCAATTATTTTCTCTTTATTCTAAGCCTAGATAACCAGCTGCTTGCAGTAACAATTTAGCGTGTCTGCACAGGAGGTGTTTTCAGTCGCCTTTTACTTGTGTCAGACAAAACAGATACACTCCTTGTCTAATCAATTCATCTGCCTACATAGGTGGCCTCACAGTTCATGTTTAACTCATGCTACGTGCTTTTAAACATTTCCCAAAGTGTATTTATTATGCTATGTTTTACACATGTAACTACAGTGGTTGTGTATGGGGCTCTGAGTGCTTCCAAGTCTTGCATGACCTGCAGCTTAATACTTTCTCTTAGCGTCTTGTCAGACTGTTGGTTTAATTTGTTGATTTGAGATGTCCTAGGATACATGGTGATGAAAAGTTTCATTATTTCATACATCCCAATACAAAGAGAGGATTTTGAGCCACTCAGCAGCAGCGGTGTCAACCTTCAGATTGACAGAATGGCCTGATTTTCTTCTTCGGGTGTTTTGGAACTGGAGGCTCAGGAGGAGGCAGCAAGCCCCGACAAAGAGCTGCCATTGCATAGAAACCTACCCACAAACCCTTGCCTGTGGCTTTCCCTTTGAAGGTGTATGTCTCTTCTTGACATTTCTTGTCAACTTGCCTTGGGAACAGTGAATTCCATCCTCTTGGTCCAAAGTTTGTGTTCAAACTGTGTGGGATGATGCAGGAGATAAAAACCGTTTCGTTGCCATTCAAGGGAGGTACAAAGTCATTAATCCTCAGTCAATATGAGCCGTTCCCAAAACGATGTATCAGCTTTGCTCTGCCACATAGTGGTTAGACGTCTTGAGGTGAGCTTCAAAGTGCTGCGGTGGAATGTCTTTGCAGTTCAAACTGGAAAATATAAATGATGCAATGCAAATTTTTGGTAGATTTTTATTCACTAATGCTCATTTTACAGTTGCAAGCCATCTTTATATGTCTCTTGTGTGTGTATCAGAGCTGGCGGGGAACATGGCATATTTGTGTCACTCCAGCAATTGGAACAGAACAACATTAATAGACCATGCGGGTTGTAATACAATTAAAATATAAATATGCAAAATACACTGGAGCTTTCATGCTGTGCTGTATGTGCAGAGACAGGTGCCAGCCATCTTTAGTGTTTACGACAAAGATACTCCAGCAAATGGCATCACAGTGATCAGACTGGATTAATTTGTGATGTCTGGGAGCTTGAATTTCAGCATGACTTCAGCCTGAAACAATCTAAAACAGTAAATGATCTCAGCAGGAGGAACCCCGGTCTAAAACAATAAAGTAATCTGAGGCAGATATGTAGAAACACCTCACATCTATGGATCAAAGTGTCTTGTAAACTGTCAGTACTTAGCAGTGCTGCAATGAGAAGAGACTTTCAATTTTATTACAATGAATAGCAAAATTGGACACACACATGACTTAAATTTCATTCTTCTCAGCCATCATGCAATCCAGATTAGCTTATGATTCATATCATTGTCTGTCTATTATATAAAAAGAGGTGCGAACAAAAAAAACACTGAGCATGCCTGAACAGAAAACTTTGTTTGCTCCGAGGCGACTGCGGCAGAAAGCCAGCGTGTTTCAAATAGTGAAAGCTGACAGAGTCCTGTCTGCTGAACTGATTCTGGCCTGCTGACACGACCCGTCGTCTTGCAGGGGGTTCACTTTCTCTTTCATCAGTTTCATTCTTGCGTTCAATTTGGCTGATTGAGCAGTTGTCGCATGGCAAATTCTACAGATTTACACAAACTGTCAGTCAAGAAGTGACTGTTCAATATTATAGCCTTTACAGCCCATGCCCAAGGACCTGTAGGCCATTACAGGGCCATTACCAGTGAAATCCTTGTCTGGACAAGTGGAGGGAAACTAATGTGTTGCTCTTACGAAAGGTTCTCATTGTGAGAGTTGCAGCAAGAGCGAGATAGGATCAATTGCAAATTAAGCTATGTAGCTGCGAGTGTGGCGGGTGGACAGACGTAGTTCTCGTTATACAAAAAATAGAACGTTTGCTGCAGCAGCTCGCACAAAATTGCATTTGCATCTGTTGGCGTAACAAAAAAACTGAAACATTTACAGCACTAATGAACATCTTGGGAGTCGCTGGATTGTTTTGCGAGCTTTAGATTTGAGTATCTATGATGAATGTGCCTGAGAATAAAGATTTACACAGCTCATATGCACTAAAGTTTGGTGCACAAACACTTAGGCTTATGTTGACAGCTGTTGACAGCTAACATGAATTACAACATCAACATAATTGATTTAAAACTCAAATAACAACAAACCTCTCTGCAGATTCTGACAACTGCATAATTTGTGAAAATGAAAGCACAGCATCATTTTACGGATCGGACAAATTGGGTAAACTTTTGGTTTTTATCACTATGTTACATTAATGTACAGTAGGCAGTTATTTATTGTAAAAAATTAGCCGTCTAGACGACTTCTTTGCTGCCACAGTTTCTGACGAGCTTAATTCTAGACTTCCACATCTGTTTTTATTTTCCTTTGGGTTTTAACTGTCTATCACAATGCGGTTTCCAAAATTTGCTGGGTGTTTCTCGATGTACCCACACAAATCTTTCCAACTCCTATAATAAATTTATTTTCATATTTCTTCTGCGGTTATCCATATCTACTTTGCTTCTCCTTACAGTTATTTCTTCAGTAAGTATTTAAATACACAAATATGTTTTAGTTCTTTTTGCGGGGGTAGGGAGTGCATTTAAAATCCTAAAATACACTGACACAGTGACGAGCTTATGATCAGCTAGTAATCGAAGCTTTTCGAACACAGCTGCCTCCAAGCTGACATGATCCCAAAAAAAAAAAGTCTAACAGCGAAATGACCACGGCGTTTAAGTGTGTTAGCGCTTACTCCTCTGTGGAGCGAGGCAAAGATTTTTTGTTTGGAGGGGGAGGATCTTGTGTCTTGGATTAATTAAGCTGAGGAACTCCCAGTTTGGGGAGCTTAGCATGTGCAGGGTGATGTTTTCTTCAGAGTCTTTTCCACAGGGATAGGTTTGCACTCATCTTTGATAGTTAACCCCATGTGACCCTTCCCTAGAGCCGGTCCCACTCCCACTTCACTGCTCCTGCTTCTCATTAGAGCCTGTCCACTAGTCTGACTCAGCCTAAGTAGGCCACCACCCAGGCCACTGACGCACTAAGCCCTCCAAAACATATAAAATAAAATGTGTTTACATATTCAGCTCATGACTGTGTGGGTTTTAAAGCATGTTTATCAGTCATTAAGTTGTCAGTTTGATTCACATATGAAAGAAATCTCAATTTGCTGTCATAAAATCTGTGCATATTTCAGTTCCAGCAATTAAACAGTTTACCCTACTTTAAAATTAGAGTTAATATTTTACCGCCTTTGTGAAGAAATACACATTTGTCGATTCAGTGAACCAAGCAGAGCAGCAGTGAATCAAGCCAAATGGCTCGAATACCACATGGACACACAGACATTGTGCGTCGAGAGATTTTTTTTTTTTTTAAATGTGGTTGCTGGTGTTTTAAATGCACAAATGACTTTGAGGCGTGCTAAAAAGTTCATTTGTATTTTCTTTCCACCGAAATCCGTATTGCGTGATCGGGCCGCGTGACACAAGCTGTTTTGTTGAGCAATTTTTTTACGGCAGCGGCGACAGAGTTGAAATTGCAGCTGAGTCATTATCCTGTATCATTGCTATCTCGGTGTATGATGAGACATGAATTTGTCTGACCTACCCAGGGCAGCACAAAGGGCTGAATTCAAAGCAGGGCACCCAGGGGCCAAGCTGGCGGCGGGCCCAGCTGAGGAGCACCAGCCAGTCACCACCTGCATACTGCTCCTCGCCCAGTCTCCCTGGATATGAACCCACCACCCTCCCTCCCTCCTTCCCTCGCTCCCCTCCTTCAGCTACTACCCCCTCCCCCACTTCCCCGCTCTGACAAGCCTCATCTGCATCCCAGTCATATCCTACTCCCACTCCTAATATCTGCCCAGTCCATCTCATCTGTCCATCACACCAGCTAAATTCTATGTGAAGGCAATAGTGTGGCCTCAGCTGTGAGCGCTCCTTTCATTCTGTCACCGTGCTGTTGTCGAGCAGATTTTTTTTTTTTTTTTTAGATCAGACGGTGACAAGGATTGGTAAAATCTCAAATGCCAAATTTCTTTAATGCCTTCAGATTAGGATTTGTTTCTGGAGGCCAGTATTGCCCTTTTGTTTCATTTTTACAGAATTGTATGATTGCTGTTTGTAGACCCAAAAAAGCCTTTTTTTTCTTGATAAAACTTTAAAAAGTACAAACTTTTTTTTTTCACAACTGTTGCAAAAAATGAATTGTACAATGAATGAATTTTATTCGATCAGTCCTACTGAAAATATACAATCTCCTCAAGTCATTTTACTTAACAAACTTAGGGTGCTGCAGGAAAGACAACCAGGTTTGTACTTCACGTGTCAGTGAAATGACGGCTGACGTTTTGTGCCAACTCTGACCCTAAATACAGCAGGTGAATAAATAGAAATGTTTATAAAATATCCAAGGCAGACAATCTCAGTCATCAATAAGGGTTTGATTTTTTTTTTTTTTGCCTTTAAGCTTCCATGTGTTCAGTCTCTGCACTGCTCAAGTGTTTCTCTCTGATTCCACAGTCACCGCTCAGTTTCTCTCTTAGTTCAATAGTGCCCCCTGGATAATAGTTTGTGTACTGCAGCCAGCAAAACTGGATCAGCCTGTAGAAAGATGGAAGCCCCCTGGACTGATCATTTAGTCCTCCCATCTGCCTCCAGTCAAGTTCTGGACAGGCAAAGTTCAGCATCGGACCACTTGGACACCGTAGGACACAGTGGTGTCAAGATGGCTGTTAGACCACACGTACGCAGCCAGGAAAATTAATCATGTATTTCTTTGAAGGATTATTTTTAATAACTGGAGGTGATATCGTTATGATTAGCATGCTTGCTAATAACAAAGGCCCTCTTCATCCGCTCTGTTTTTCTGTCAGAGTCGCCCCTAGTTTAAATTTTCACCTTCGTCGTCGTCACTGTTTGCAATTCATTTCCCGTCAAACTCAGATGTCACAGCTCGGCTGACCCTTGCCCTTGAGCAAAACCAATATCAAAACACTGAGCTGGGAGGACAACGGAGCCAGACAGGGAACACTGGGATGCCAGTGCGAGACAATAAGAGGGTGAAACGGAGGATGGTAGAAAATTCTCCTCCCAGCTGTACTCCTTGTCGGATCCGTATTCCGAATTCCTGAGCTTTTCTGGAGGAGCCCTCGGGGCTGGCAGAATGGCAGGGTGCGTTGTGGGAGTCTGTCCTGTTTCTGTAAGCCCAGGCAGGGGGTTCGGCGAGGGGGGGAGCGAGGGGGTGTTTGATAACGCCGCATTTTTGACCCCCTCATGCTCTCGCTGTCTCTGCTGCAACGTCTGATTCATGCGGAGGCATCGGCAGCCCTTCAGACCTGTCTCTTAGATTCATGCCAAGACTAATTCACTGGCTTGTTGTGGGCGACGGAGTTTGACACCGTGCATCAGCTTCCAAGGTGGACTAATGGGGGAGTTCACAGAAGGTTAAAGGGTTAGTGTGCTTTACTACTGCTCTAACCTTGATCACTAAAGTAATTATGAGGGAGGGAGGGACTGAGAACATGCCCGAGGCTGTGGACGTGGCAGCGCAGAAGAGCACAATGCGTAAATGTTTGTGCGAGCGTGGCGTGGGTGTGTGCACATATTTGCAGTCAGAACACAAGCAATACCCAAAACACACCATTGAAATATTTCACATATCATGTCACATCACACAGACAGCAATGTAATTTAAGATTATGTGATGTCATGACCAACCCAGGTGCAACATATTTTAGTTTCAAGTAGGACAGGTTAGAAAACAAACAGCATAATGGCACATGGGGACACTGCATATAGCTTTAAAGTAATCTGTGGCACTGTTGAGTTACTAAATGAAATAAAGAAGACTTTAAAGCACTGAGCGGTCACAGATGTGGAGGTTTTTTTTCTTGCAAAAAGCTCTGATGGAAACCAAATCCTGTGCATTGCTGCTTCAGCAGAAATATCAAACAACTGTGAGGAACTTGCCAAAACTTGGCAATTGTACTCTTCTTTTGAAGTTCAACATACTCCTGTATTCTAACAAATACATACTTATAGCAAAAGAGTCATTCGAAGGGTTTGTAAAGGTCCAGGTTGAAGCTACCAACATTCTTGAAGGGAGACACTGACGCCAAAGAAAAACTTCACGTTGCTCCTAATCTTTTCGAGGCTGTCACACCGCATGAAAGTTGACATGTCGTATCGTGTGTGTTCATCGACGTGCCGCAGCTCTCCGGCAGCAGCTCTGTGTGCAGGACCGGTTCGGCCTCAGAGGGAGCGGTTCTGGAGGCGATCCATTATCAGTAATGGGTCAGGGTCACACAATGGGGGCACTTTGTCAGATCTGTTGGGGATGCACTGCGGTAGGCAAAGGGGTCGCTTTGATCTCGGTGCGTATGTTCACCGGAGTGTGCCGTGTCTGAAAACTGATCCACTCTCTGACATTGCCCTCCCATAACCATCTCAGGATCTATATCTCTTCCGCGGAAAAAAAAAAAAATCACAGAGAAAAAGTTGTATTCAGGCATATTGACTATGACTTCCAGGGGCGACATTACAGCACAGTGCAACTAACAGCCGATGCAGATAATATCTTTGTCTTTGCTATTGTCTCTCTATTGTATCCAGGATAAATGGGCTGTTAACAGTTGGTGTGTGTGTGTGCATGTGTGCATGCAAGTGTGCATCTGTGTGTCTCAGATAGGAGCCTGGACAGCCCAGTGTTTGTAGTTTTTGTAGTCTTGAGGGCCCCTGGTGGGTGTGCTCACTTTAAAGGGCCCAGTGAACTGTGAGGACTTGAGACATGAGACTGTGCCGCCCAACTGGCCCCAGGACACGGGTTCACCCGGAGAATGTGAGCCGAGCAGGGGAACTGGGCCGAGACGAGCTCCCACAAACCTCCGCTCCATTCCATAAGACAGCAGTCCCAACTGAAAGAGTCAGCACTCGCTTGTCGGGGGGGGGGGCACTCTTACCTTGCTGTGGTTACTTGTTGGCATCTGATTTACATCTAAATCCACCATATTTGTCACAACTGCTGTGTTTTTTATACTCTTCATTACACATTTAGGTGTACTCATGACTGCAGTTATGTTTCATCTGGTTGTTAATTGTCTTGGGTGCAAGAAAAATGACAGCAAATGCACCAGTTTCAGTTGTTGGGAAGTTGCAAAAATCCACATCATCCATTATCATATCGAGCCCAAGCTGAAAGCTGGGATTTAGTGGTCTTTAAAGGACAAACGTGGTGGCATTTTGTATTTTTCTTATTATCTAATAACCCCCTTTTAAACAATAAAATCAGCATTGAGTTGATCCTACTTAGTGTTCTTCATATAGTCATAGCTCCATATAACTCATTCTATAGAGCTCCGGTGTGCCACAGTGTTGCACCGGGTGGCATGTTTCTTCATTAAAGTAAACATGACCACAGTTTATTTCGAGCCAGTTCTGTGTGTATTATCCTTCTGCCATAAATACTCACTCACAAAGTGAATCCACAGCTGAAAATAGTTCCCAACAAATGCACTACTTCTTCCTGTCTGTGTGGGTTGTTCCCTAGATGCTGCAACGCTCAGCTGATTACTTAGAATTTAGAAAAATTAAACAATACATTTGCAGAAAGTGTATATTTTATAGAACAATCACGGTTGAGAGTGACAGACAGATAGAGACACAGTAGGCTTTTGGTAGGATTTGTTGACAATAACAAAATTAAAAACATTTTTTTTAATTGTTGAACAATTTTTAAGAAAATAGTGGCAGAAATTTGGAATGACGAATACGAGTTACATGAGCTTAAATAAATACTTCTGTTATTCAGAGCTACCCTTTGTTCACCTGAAGACAAAACAAAGGAATTTTTTTGTATTCCACTGGGATTTAATAGTACGTAGGTGCGTCACTTGTATCTCACAGGTGTAACATTTATTTAATAAGTACAAACTCAATAGTTGATTCAAAACCACACCCTAATCTGTATTTATTCACAGGCTGCGTTTTTCTTTTTAACACATGTAGGTTTTCATGTAAAATATTTCCCTCCACAGCTTTTTTTCCCCCCTTATAGCTTACCCAGCTACTCATATGTATTTCTGACATCAGAATAATGCCTACTGTTTCTGGCCGAACACTTCTTAAACTCCCCACACTTGGTACTGTATGTAGGATTTATTTTTAGCCGTGGAGACAGTTTGAGGAAGCCCTTATAGATTGCACCCTCTCAAGAGAGGAAAAACAGAGACTGCAGAAGTAAAGCGAACCCCAGCTGAGTGTTGATATCAGGTTATGATGTTTGCTGTTTTAACATGAGCCTCTTTTTTCTTTTCTCTTGTTGTTTCTTCTCCTCTTCAAGGGTAGACAGGCAGACAGCGCCTGGGGGCTGTATCTCCCCAGCTGGGATCTTAGGTTAAGCTCCAAAGAGAGAAATACCAGTGTTGTTTTTTGGTGCATTTCCTTCTTTGCTACTCTATTTTACATTCTCTGCTAGACAATTCCCATCACATGGCCTTGTTGTTGTAATTTGGACTGTGGCTTCTTTAATTCAACCAATTTTTTTTTTTTTTTTCACTCCAGTTCATTCTAAGGTCAGAGGTTATAAAAACACTGTCAGTGCAAGCTGCTGAGCTGTCCCCCTTTGGAGTCATTTAGAAGTATAAATCTACCCATTTACACGCAAAGAGGCAAACTTTCTGTTGCACGCTGCCATTTAAAAACAATTGCCTCAGAAGAATTAAGAAGCAGTGCAACAAAGCAGCCACCAATCAATTTGCGGAGATAAAATGCGGTTTGCGAAATTCAATCTATGATCTTGGAGAAAAATTGAGTACTCGATAACCTAATCTCTAAGGCACTGGGAGACAATGACTGAAAAAGCACAACAGCAGCATTTTCTCGCATGTCCACAGAGCGGCATTCAGGTCGGGCTCTCGGTGAGGTCTGACGGATGTCAATTAAAGGGCTATTTAAATATTTAAGCAACAAAGTTTTGCAAGTTGTCCCCTGGGTGCAGTTATGGGGTGGTGGGAGGGGGTCGGGGAGGGGGGAGGTAATGCAGCCTCAGCTCTCCAAGGAGCAGCTGAATGCCAGGCAGGCAGCGTGGATAGTTGGGAGGCATCACGGCTAAGGTTACAGTGTGAATTAAAGCTGACACTAAGAAGCGCTCCTCACAATGACCTGCAGAAAACAGCAGACAAAAGAGTCTATTTTAAAGCAGGACAAAGGGGAGGTTAGTGGAGATACCTGAGCCCGGGCCGGCCTAGTCAGCGTGTCTGTGGAAGGACGAATGGCTGGTGCCGCGGGACCACCGCAGCTAAACCCAGCAGGGGAAGAAACACACTGAAAAGCACATTCCTGCATAGCCATAACACTATGGCAAAGACACATGACACACACATGCATGCACACGAGGAATATCCCGAGCACAAGCTGTAATTTGTAAGACATCGTTTTCGGTATTAATATCAGTGTTGTCAGTGGCTTGACTGGTGGTGTGCTGGGTTTCTCAGGTCTCACACACACACACGATTTCATAACAGTTCAAAACAGAGAGAGATTGTCATCAATTTGTTACACTCCCTCGGGGACTTTGTCATCTGAAAAGCCGTATTTAACCTTTCAGATCTTTTTCCGAAATATCATTTTCTCTGTGGCAAAATTCACTCAATCATTACTATAGTTTTTGAGATTGAATTTACATTAGCAAAAATACTTCAGAGAACGCTCCGGCGCGCTCATAGCAACCCTCCACTCCCCCCCCGACCACCACCACCACCACCACCACCACCCCTCCAACCCGGCCTATGAATGCTTGTGAATTCCAGAGGAGTTTGGGCTATCTCCCTTCATCTGCTGTCACCATGGTCCTCAGCATGCTTTCACCTCCGTCCTAATCCCCCACTTCATCTGAAAGTCAGGATGACAGCTCTGGCTCTTGTCCTCTGCGTGTGTGTTTGTGTTCGTTCTTTCAAATCCAGCAGCATCCACCTGTTCTCGGAGCAGGGAGGTAGAACTAATCGTTGGAGTGACTTATATCTTCAGATGCTCAGATACTCCAGTCAAATATTTTGCTAATATATACATCAAGCCACTGATACCCACCTCCACTCCAAACCCAGCCATCTTAATAAATGGTACACGGCGTCTGCCTTTTTCCAAACAATACATCACTTGCTTCTAGCCAAGCTGACAGTGTCCTGGCTGAAGTATTTACTTCCTGCAGACATCTCCCAGGGTGCAAAGCGTCCAGACGACAGCTACATTCTTAGGCTGGCACTGCGAGGGTCACAGCTCACTCTGCGGACGCTGCTGAAATACTATCTTTATATTCACCGCGCCGCTCTCTCTCTTATTCAGAACATACTCTTGGCACTTGGCACAGAGGAAGAGGCGCAGTCTTTAACGTTGTAAATGAATGCCAAACGCTATCAGGCTAACCACTTAGGCTTGGTAGGAAAGTTTTCTTTTGTGCTGTGAAAATAACAAGCCCGTGACACAACGTGCCACAACCTAGACGGGCAATTAAGAAGTCAGTGGGAACTCGAGGATTTCAAAGTGGTATTAAATTGGATACAAAGCAACAACACAAACAACACTTTTAGGTTTAAATGAGACATAATTAAGTGTTGCATAGGAGATTAACAATACGGACTGAAAATGACAGATGACAGATATTAAAGATTGTAATTGTCATCCACTCGCCCCAGATGATGATGATGTTAAAAGCTGAGATTTCCACTGTGGGTAACAAAAAATAGGATTTATTTATTCATTTGGATGCACTGCTTGGAAACAATGTGCTTACTTTTTATGAAAAATATCTTCTACAGTACAGTAACGAGTGATAAATGCGTTGCTGAATACAGTAAAATCTCATCTATTAATCTATAAACATAATACAATAGCAATTTGTCTAATACTTTCATACTCTTATGTACAATAAAGCTGTTTCGGAATTGTAATCTAAAAAAATACACAGAAGATTGTTGGTTTTGAATGATTATTATTTAAACAAATATATAATTCATCGTAATTTTGCACGTAACATCATCTTTGTATATTTTCCTCTATGCAATCAATATTTTCTGTATTTTAAAACAATCAAATTTGAAAAAACTGGCAAAAATATCAATATATTTAAAGCGTATTTAGGCATAAAAAGGTCAACCACACAAATAAAGCACTTGAGTTACTAACAATATTAATGATTTTTAATTCAGGCGTCCCAGAAAGCCGTGAGAGTGACCCACGAAACCAGGACCCTCATTCATTTTATCATTTACATTGTTCCCTTCCCTCTAAGACATGTCAAACTCTCCCCTCTTAAAAAGGCCTTTAATTTACGATTCGGCGCTCACTTTATTGTATATATATATATTGATTCAGGCGCGAATAATAGTAATACTGTCCGTGTTTTATTGTGTTACTGGTGTAACTAAAAATGCATTAATGGCATCTATTTTTAATGGGAAGTTTGTATTAACAGAAGTTTCGATACTAAATGCAAAGGCTGCTAACAGTGCACAGTCAGACAGAGTAGCCCCAGCAGGAAACCAGCAGCTTATATGTCTCCGGTCTCTACTGATTAACATGGATAACTTTGACCCACAGAACGGGTGAGGATTCCTGTCTAATTGAATTACTGTCAGTCTTCTAGCCTCCAAATATTGTCTTGAACTTATACCCCTCTCTGTTGCCAGAAACTATTTATATTATATATGCTTAGAGTCCCTCCTCCCCCCACCGCCTTTCTACTTAACTGCAATTTAGTTTCAGGGACTGGTGTGGAGGGTAATTGTTTTCCTTTATCAGCAATTTAAAATGAGCTGGATGTTCTTGCATCAAACAATTGAGCCATTAAAGATGTTGTAATTTACTGCTGTTATGGTGGCAAAACCGCTAAATGATCGCGGCCTTTTATATAATAAAAGTGCTGTTTTTTGGCATAAAATCAAAGCAGTTTTGGCTGAAAGCATCCATAGGCGCCGCTATTAACTATACAGAACCTAACACCTGCTGTGTTGGCCACAAAATGTTATCTTTTAAAGAGGAGATAATATGCGTTCAGTAAAACTAAACCTGCAACGGGCATACACAGTTTTGATCTATAGGAAGGGGAGGACAGGTTGAAGGGAGAAAGTTAGTCTTTGAGTATGACTCTCATTCTTATGTTAAAGCCAAAGTTATGTCACTTATTGCATTGCTCTGGAATGAGGTGCAAAAACATGGCTGCCAGCTCTTTTCCCCCCTCAGGCCCTTCAAAACCCACAGGCAGGACTTATGTGCCGTTTCATGCATGTTAGCCATTTTGCATCGTAGGAAAACACAAAACAAAGACCCTTCGGCAATACACACCCAACGCTGATAAACAGCTTTTCGCTCACTTGTTAACATCCAGCAACAGTTCCCTTATATAAAATGCATCTGACTTGGACATTCAAGACACACCGACATGAACATTCTATTAAATATGCATACCTCAAGTGTCCATGTCGGATTCCAAAGTGGACAGTCTAAGATTTACGGCACCATTGACCCTCATTGCTTTCCTGCTTCCTCAAGAGAACCTGCCACAGGCTGTGTGCCAAATGCTTTAAAATTTAAAGAGGTGATGAAGAAACTATCCAGAGGAGACAAAAACACATCAGTTCTGCCACAATAAGACTTTTCTCTTCCTTCCTTCCAGTCTCTTTTTTTTTCCAGTTGTTGTGTCATACCCTGAGCACTCATTACTAGCTATTTCAATTTGTTTTTATATTAGGACAACTAGCCATGCAAAGTTATGGTTGCGGTTATGTACATGGAAAGCATGGGAAAATCAGATAAACCTTTCCAGTGAAATCCCTATAGGGATGAGGAAATCCTTGGCTTA
This sequence comes from Stegastes partitus, assembly GCF_000690725.1. Lineage (NCBI taxonomy): Eukaryota > Metazoa > Chordata > Actinopteri > Pomacentridae > Stegastes > Stegastes partitus. The sequence continues at coordinate 650,998 of NW_007577775.1, forward strand.
GCTTCCAATAGATAGTTCTTTAATACAATGATGTGTAAATGACTGTCAAAGCTTTACATGCCAAGATTGCAAACCAGAGATATTGGAAAGTTCATCATAGCGACTGCCATGTGAACAGCTTTGCCTGTGCCTTTTCACAGGATGAAGGAGGCTCAGCGTTGGTGAAGGGAAACATTTTTTTTTGTTTTTTTTTTCTTCAGGCCGTTTGCTGGAAGCAGAACACCTGCACTCTCTGTGGGTTTCCTGCAGCACTCTGAGTTTGACCTTAGTTTTCAAGTAAAAGGTTATCCAACTTCTTCGAAATGCCAGAATGCCACATAACTCTATTGTTCCTGACATGTTCTCTCGACAGGCTCAGAGAGAGAAACATCCTTCTAAAAGTGGCCAGCTTCACATGCCTTTCTAGCAGCAAAGAGGAAAACAAGAACTCCCATATTCTCACAGCAGCTCTCCGATTTGTCCACACTTACTTGTAAGCAGTGTGACAATACCTCTGGAGTGTCTCATAAAGGCTTTGTATCGACCTTAAAGCATTTGCTGACCACAAACAGAACCATAACGAGGGGGGGGGGGCATTACTCCCATGGGTCGGAGATGATTTTCCCTGAATAAGCACACAGGATCACTGTCGGTACCCTGAGCTGACCCTCCACAGACAGCAGCACCTTCCATTGCTCCAGGCCTTCAGCCTGAAAATATCTCCTCCGCAGGATAGATTGTGTTCCAGGACCCTCTCCTCTCCTGGGACTGACCCAAGCTGGGGAACAGGGGGCTTTCATGGGAGATCACAGGTGCTTATATACAAAATGGCAATTTTCTTCTTCCATAATTCCATGTTACTGCATTACCAGATCTTATCGTGAGGCCAGTATCTCATTCCTGAGGTTTTAGACGTTAATGAAAGATGCTTTGCCTCCGGCCACTGGGGGCTAAATCAACAAGCCTAGGATTCCTGTTGGCCTTTGTAGGGGAATACCAAAGACAGAGAGCAGACTGAGCTGAGGTCAGACACAAAGAATAGAGTTGGAGATGGAAATGCTGCACCCAAAACAACGCCGTATGCAGTCTAGTGTGGTGGTGGCCAACTGTTTTTGTCAGATGCACATCCAGAGACCTGTCGGATGAACTCAAGAACTGCTGCATCGACACCACCTGTCTTGTCCCAGACATGTTCAATTGGACTGTTTTTAAACCGGGTGGTTAAATGGTTAAGTTATAGTCATTTGTAGTTATTGGAGTAGAGGCTGGATGTTTTAATCATTTATCTATTACTTCCAGCTGTCTGTTGTTCACTCCCTTTAGCTAACTATTTCAACTACTTAACTTTAAGCTGTTTAAATTTATCCACTAACTTTCTTTAACCCTCTACTGAACTTAGATGTCTTTACTTGAAGCTAACTATTTCAACCATTTATAAAGCTTCTTTAGGCTAATTGAACCTTGTAATAATTAGTTTTAGGTACTTTAACCACTCATCAATTAGCCTATATTTACTGATTTTTAAAAATATTCATTGTGTTAAGGTGTCTCTTTAACCTTTTATCTATTACTTTCAGCTGTCTTTAGAACATCATTGCTTCCTAATTTCCACATCATTACAGCTGACTCAAATCACAATTTTATAAGTATTTTAACTATTCATCTATTAAGCAACTTCAGGTAATTTAACTTTATATTCACTACTTTTAGCTAACTGCTTTAACCACCTATCAATTAGCCTGTGATTAGTTATCAATTTAGTTACCATTTATCCGTTACTTTTACACTAAAACGACTCTGTTTCCTCATAGTTGTAGCTTCATATTTCAAGCAATCAGACATTAGGTCTTTTATACCAAACTTTTAGATAGTTTTTCTTCATTATTTTATTTTTACCCATCGCTTTTAGTTGTTCAGCCACTTACAACTCTTTCCTTCCTTGTTTGCTTGAAGCCAATAGATTTTTTGTATTCAAATCCTAACTTTTTTAGGGGTCTTTTTTCCCCTCAAAATGTATTAAACTTCCTCAAAAAACTCCCTGTGTACTCTATTGCACCTGCAAAAGTACTCTCTGGAGTACAAGTACCTCTAGTTGGGAATTACTGATCCACTGCACACTTGCAAGCCAACTTAAATATATTACTCTTCTTATGATTCCCAGGCCACACATGATGATCACCTGACACTGTCATAGTGTACCATTATACAAACAGAAATATTAAAATGAATGTACTGGATCTATGTGCACCGTGGTATAATAATACAAAATGAATGGCATATTATTCTTTTCATTGGAGAATTGAAACATTTTGATAATTACTTTTTATGCCCTTAGTGTCCCCTGGAATCAGACTAAAACAACCTCAACAATATGTGTTGAGGATATGTAATTTCAGCCACTTAGGATCATTAAAAAGAGATCATATTGAATATCACTTCTAGAGAGGGAAAGAGAAAGCGAGAAAGAAATAAAGAAGAGATTTGTTTGTCAGTCAATTCCGACCCACTCAATCTCCTTAGCCTCGTGAAAGAGGGGGAGAGAAAGGGTCGGGGTCAGCTTTCTGTAAATCTTCTGATGAAATGTTGACAAAACAGCCAATTTTCTGTAATTTTGCTGCAGCCCTCTTTCAGCAGCTTACTCACTCAGAACCCCTTCATTTCAAACAGCAGCACACTGCGACCTCTGACATGTATCTCGTCCCTGACTTCTTTGGCCTGGCAGAAAGACGTAACAGTTGTGCCTTTTAGGTCAGGTGGATGCCGTTTAAGAAGCCAGCTTCATAAAGGACGCCTTTGTCTCCCAAACAGGCTCTCTTGGGCCCCAGTAAAAGGATAAGAAATGTAGTTAATAGCTCAGGAGTGGCCTAATCATCAGCTGCCATTACTGCTCCAATATCAGCAGAGATGACAGACTTATCAATAACAAAGGCCCAGCTGAAGCCTCCGCCACTCTGTCATTTTGATCTTTGCTCCACTAATCAGAGCTTTCATTTGAGCTAAGCACCGGGCAGCACACCTCTCATTCTCTTCATGCTGTGCCAGATATCACTCATCTTTACAAGCCACTCTGTATTCCCTCAACCCCAGGCCACCATTTTCACAAATTGGCTTAATTTCTCAGGCAAATATATGACACATCTGAGAGCTCATTATCCTTGCAATGCAAGTAATTATTGTACTTACTGGTAAAAGTCTTTTAGCGTTTCAGGTTTTGTCTCGAATGGCTTTTGTTGGAGTCCAGCTGATTTTTAAAATGAAATAAAGATATGTCAAAGTGACTGTCATTGTGGTATATAAATATTTCATGAGCTTATACTATGCTTGCCTTAATACTGAACTGCTGAAAGCTCAGGAGGATTCCGATGCATATTGTTCCTTCTGTTGTCCATTTCGAGAATTAAACTAAGGTTGTGTATTTTTCATACATCTGACCTGTTATAAAACACAAGCATTTATGTTAATTAAAGGCTGTCGATGATTTACACACAGTACAACTAGAATTAGTCGCAGAGAATAAATTGCCCCTACGTGGAATATTACAGATTCTAAAGAAGATTGTTCGTATACTTTTTAATAGCAATACACATTGTTTAATGTCAATATTTCTCTTGTTCGTTCTTCCACAAAAAGCTCCTCCACCAAGGAGAAACCTGAGAGGGCCAAAGAGGTGCTCCCGCACCTGGACGAGCTGGCCCTTTCATTTACAGTCATGGTGAGGATCAAGCACTGACTGACTCAGACACCTGCTATTGGGAAATATGTTCTCCATCAGTGAGCTATAGACTATTTCTGGACAGGAGCACTGGGAGACCATTGTTCTCCCCAGCACTGACAGCCAAGGTATTCTGGGACTCTTGGCACACATAGAAAACAATGTGTTATTCAAGTTAAGCTTAAAAATTGGGCTACTTATTGAACATTAACTAAAGAGACTGTGGTTAGAGTGATGCTTGTTGACTGCAGCAGAATTATAGCTTTTAATACTGAAATGCAAACATCATATATATTCCATCGTAAAAGCTCATTTTATTTTATTTTAAAAATTGGAACAAAAGCATAAACTGATAAATTGGAAATATTAATAAGTTTTGTTAAACTTATGAGAGTATACCATCAGAATCACGCAAATTTCCTTCTCAGACAAAGAATATAAATACCTATCTTTCATATTAAACATAACCTATGGTCTCAGGCTTAACATAAAACAGTGGAGCTCCTTATTCCCTCAGTTTGATACATGATATGTGCTCTTTAAACAAATCATCTGGTCTCTGCTCCTATACAGTCTTATACAGGGGCAGGGGGTTTGGGGATTTTGCAATGTCATCTGGGATTAAAAAGGGGCAGCACATCAGAGCCCGAGGCCACACCACCTGGAGCCCCTATACGATCCCTGGCGCTGCACCACTCAAAACCAGCCCCATTAGCTTACCGCCAAATAATTCCTGGTCAACCAAATGACACTGAGCTAACAAAGCCCCATTTCAGAAAAGATTACAACTTCAACAGGAAACCCTTTGATTATGAGTTTGTTTGAAATGTTATCAATACCATGATCATTCCTGCGGATCAACAAAACCATCTCTAATCACCATACCTTGGCTGCACCTTCAGTTGTGCATCAATCTCCTGAAAAAAAAGAGAGAAGGGGAAAAAAAAAAAGGCAAATCACGGTTGAGAATAGAGGAGTGACTTGTTTAACAAGAAGCACGTGCAATGACAAAGCGATTCCTTTCTCTGCGTTGATCACCCACCTGCACACAGATTAGGTCAGATATTCACCTGAGCTGCCAACCTGTCATTCACACTCGATAAAAAAAAAAAAAGAGAGAGAGGGAAACACACACAGCGCACATTCATTCCTCTCCACTACAAGCAGCACAGATAAAGTCCTCCTAAGAGCAGATGGAGAACAGAAGTATACTTGTCTCTTTTAGCAACAGAAAAACAGACACCCTGAAATTATCGCTCGAATCAAACACTGCAAATATATACACTGTTTGCAAGCAGCTGATACAATAGAACAGAAAATTTGGATAAAAGCATTCAAAAACTGTTACCTTGGATGGGCTCACAAGAGACAATTCAATCTTCTATTTACAGATGATTATGAAACACATAGGTGCAGCTTTTGTGTGTACAAAGTTCTTAAAAATACCTAGAGTTGCATGTTTTAAATAACATCTTTAGCACCATTGGTGAAACATTAAAAAAAAAATTACTACAGAAAATAAACTTCTTTGTTAGATATTATAAAACTATGTAATTCATGTTTTCTCTGTTTTCTACATTAATGACAGCATTTTATATTGAATTTTTATTATTAGCAGTGTTATTTATCCATGCAAGAATTTTGATCAGCAATATTTTTCCCACTGTCTTGAGAAAGTACAAAAGAATTCCTCATAAAATCCTGCAGTTTTTTCCAACAGTTCTATCATGTGCATACAATTATTATGCAGAATTAATGAGACCAGACACCTCAAATCCACACAAACAAGCATTCATTGTGGTAAAATATAGAAATAATAATAATAATAATGACTTCACGTCTTATATTTAGTTTTAGAATTTTTGATCCAATTCATTGTTTGCCATTCGATTGTCTGAGTAAGATATTTTCCTTGCAACGCTGATCCACCTCCACCCTTTTGAGAGTTGCTCTAATGAAAGAGAGGACTGGGATGGAAAGTTTCATCACTTTAGTCTCTGGCGCCCCCTTGTGGTGCCAACGTGGAAGTGACTCAGTTCATTTCGAGTTCAAAACAATAGATTATGCAATTCCTATCGAACACCTTAAACACACACAAATGACTGAAAAAAAAAACTAAAGTGAAATTTAGAAAAACATTTTCAGGAGTTCCCACTTAACCAATAGCTTTAAAACTTGTCTTTGAACGCAACTCGTGTGAACTTTCTCAATAAGTGCAATAATGCAGCTGTTTTGGTGATAACTCCTTGTTTCTGGGTTAAACAGGCTGAAGGGTGCAGCGGTTAAATATTAGTTTGTGCGTGTGCGTGCGTGCGTGTGTGTGTGTGTAATGTTGGAGGAGGGAGGGGAGGTCTGCACAGCTGGAAAGATCAAGTAGGCTGTAATGTCACATTTAAATCAAGTGTTATAGTGGGTAAAACATTTACATTTAGTGCAAACTGTCACTGCTGTAAAGTGAAAGCAGCTCAAACTGTATATACTACCGGGACATGGGTGTAGTCAGATAAGAGAGTGTTTACAGCCACGCTATTTGTTGGAGGAAAAAAAAAATCTGGACACCGCTTGCAATCTACTTTATATTTAATTGTGCGCGTGTAAATGTCCTCCGTCACGTCGTATATTAAGAACATGATGTCTCAGTATACAACACTGACATGAGCAAGGGAGGGGCTGCTGCAAAACACACTGATAGAATGAATGCAAAGAGCCTAAAGAACACTTCCTGTTGATGCAAAAATTGCAGCAGCAACTGTCTGACACATCTGGATTGGAGAGGGGGGGAGGCCTGGCTGTAGTGTTAGCGAACTACTGAGGGGAATGGACAACGTTTAATGCTAACCTGCAAGACGGTGAGTTTGGTGGACTTCAGCTTTGGCATGGACTGGTGACCGTAATACGTTTGTAATGTCGGCGCGTCTGAGCTTTCACACTGTAAGTAATGGACAAATAATTACCTGCGACCGTACGCTAGCACCTAACTGCTAGCTAGCTTTAGCCTCCACTCAGCACTGCTCGCTGTTTAGCCCTGAATGATAGTGGCAAAAGCTAGCGCTCGCTGTTAGCACAAGCTAACTAGCATACTGGCTATTTTATATGACAGCCGACATAGTTTGGACCCGCCGTCGACGTTGTAACTTGGTTGTTTAACTGCAGAAGCTTGACAAGCGTTTTTACAGTCAGGAAAAACGTGGGCAAACTGGCAGCAAATACAAGAGTGAAGTATCTTTGAAAGTTACGCATTTTTTTCTGTAATAAAAGCTCGTTTCTCGGCTAGCTAATGTGGCTAGTTAGCCTCTGCCTGTGTGCTGCTTCATAGTTGGGTGGCTCGGCCCTGTGAGTCGATGCATTTTTTTTAAAACTAACATTAATCTAACTACAAGTTGCCTTCGAAGTGAGAGATGGTGGGGACAACAAGAAAAAGACAGGCGGGCGTGAAAGTCAAGCCAGCGCTAGCTTTAGCGGCTCCGCTGGGCAGACCCTTCATCAATAACTACAGAATGGTTTGCATTAAAGTTTGAGACGCCGCACATTTGCTCCACGGTGTATCGGCATTGTATGCATGTACGATGGAAGCAACTTGTACATGCTAACATGCCCCAGTGTACACGCACGACTAAGCTAGCATGGGTAAATGTGACTCTTAATAAGTGAACGCATTAAATGTGATGTGATTGTACGCCGTATTTTAACTCCACTATTCGTGTATGAGGTGGCATCAGGCCCGCATATGTTACATGTGTCAGAAATGTGCACCTACACTTGTTTTTTTTATAGCATGTGTTGTGCTGGAAAATTAAAAGATAACACTGTACTAGTGCCCTTTACAACAATTAGTTCCTGTAAACTAATCGTACGTGATGTTATGACAGGAAAGGACAAAGTGCAGGGTTATGGCATGGTATATCCAGTACACCTGGGTTCAGCTTGGTCACCAGGGACTGTGTTTACTATTTCTGTGACATTAATTACCTCTGAAATTTGGCGTTGGGATACATTAAAACCTCAGCTGGAAGCTAACAGCAATTGTATCTGACACCAAACTTAATATTTCAACTGAAAGGCATGCCAGAACAGAGTGGAGCCAAACAAGTTACGACTTTTGCATGAGTTGGCATTATGGTTTCGCTCCCACCCAACCTTCCTGGTTTATGGTCCCGTTTCTATATGGGATAAGCAGTAAAAGTGTATTGGTTTGAACCACCAGCTGAAATTATGATTGTGCAATACAAGGCATGTAAGGTTAGAAGTTAGGTGTGTAAATTAAGATGCGGCAAAAACAGGAATCTTGTGAAGTCTATAGTAGTAACCTGGTCATTTAGAAAATTGTTGGGGTGTGAGTGCGGTGCTTGTTTGTCAGTAGCAGTCACTGTGCAATGTCATGCAAATTTCCAAAGATTTTTTTCCCCATACGTTTTCGCAACTTTTTTTTTTCCAGCAAATTTTGTTTTCAGCTCATTTAGTGACATTTACCACTTAATTTTTTAACATAGGTGCTACTACATTTATTGTTTTCTAAATCAGAAAGTAATAAGTAAACCTCATGATTTGGGTCATAATGCAGTCACGCATTTCTGTAAATCATTTCTGTCATACTCGGAAATGTAGAATACAGTATACTGATTCTATACTGGGAATTTACCAGCAAATGGTAGCAGCCTTGCTTGAATTCTTTTACACCTTAAGCAAAACCTGACCATTTGGTGATAATAAAACCTGCTTTAGAGACATTGCGTCAACTGCGTCACTGCTAACTGTAATTGCAACAGTGTAATCACTGCAGTGTGGCTCTAGGTAAAAAGACAATGTAGTAGGATGGTATCCCAGCTAATTAGTGCTGGTCATTAAAAGCGCCGTTCACACTGCCAACAAAATGTGGAAAATTTGTCAGGGTTGACAGTTGACAGAATACAAGACAGTTGTGGAGGACAGTCAGAGTATTGTTATAGGCAGTGAGCTAGGTTCCCTTTATCTAGTTACCTTAATCTGAATTCTATCAGCTTCTGAGTGTAGTGAATGCATGCTATGAATAGGGAACAATAATATTTGGTTCTTCTCGTGAATGCATTCCTTATCCATTTTTCTATCTAAATTCCAAAACGCAGCTATCTTGTTGTTTTTCGGAGTCCTAGCCTTGAGCGACGCAATGTCAGTAACAAGAACTTGGCACACTTACTTCATCGTCTTGTGATATGTACAGTGTGGTATCACTATTAGTAAATTATTTCTATTTAGTGTGTTTATATTTAGATGTCTATGTGTTTTATGTCGTTTTTATGATTAGGTTTATAGATGATATGTTGTTAAGATAATGAGGGTGGACTGGAGTCATTTGAGGCTTCCTCTTGTGTTCATCTGATAAGCATGTGAGGAGGCTGGAATGAAAGATGAGCATTTTCTTGACTTCCAGTTATGTACTCCTAACAAATCAAATGAGAAAACACACCCAAAGGCTAAGCATGCAATATATTAGCTCTGCATACTGATCTCTCACTAAGCCTTAACATTTTTCAGAATGCGAGTTATTTTCATTCTAGCAAAGTTGTTCACATCTTACCGTCCCCGAGGTGCATCGCAATCTAGTCTATTTTTATGTATTTCTTTACTATCTGTTTTAAATTGCTGTCCCAACCTTTGCTTGTTAAGCAGTTCTGTCCTGCGTCTGGTCCACCCCACAAGCTGTTTTTCAAAGTAGGTGAATGCTGCTGATGTTGAAGAAAGCATACAACGCTTGCCTGCTGACTTTGATTTTTTTTTTTAATGTTTTCTTCCCCATTGAAATGACAAAGTTTAAAAATCCAAGCTTGAGGTGACGACTTTCCTCTACAGTTATGCTGATCTCTTGCTCAGCCAAACCATCACAATGTTCTACTCAGCATCCTTTTTACCTACCTGCATGAAGCAGCTGTATTAGATAGTTTTTTTTTTTTTTTTTACCAGACAAGGAACTTGAGCCACAGATGGAATTTTTGAGCTGAGTTTAAACATTTTTGGCTTTCCCATGTGAGCCAAGCACGTGACCCTCACTCAGCATGTGCATCTCAACTACTGAGCATGCATTCTTTGGCTGCCCTTCCACTTGGCTCCATGTTGTACGCATGCAGTTGGCAGCCATTACTGGTGTGTTTTAGTGTATGAACATGTTGTGTTTTAAGGCTAGTTATGGAGGGAGTGAAATAACTGCACACCTCTTTGTGATTCTCTGTTTTCCTACAACTTTCCCTCTCCTAAGCCAGGATGAGAGCATACGGTTTGTTGGACAGGTGTCTTGGCAAGCTTTGGCAACTGGAGAAAGTGTTTACGTTCCCAAAGTGCTGACAGGGACTCGATGCGCAGATGATCATGCTGAATTGCCAGCGAGGGCCAGGAGGGGAGGAGGAGGAGGAGGTGCAGAGGGAGAGATGGGAGAAGGGCAGATGGAGTGAGGGGAGAGGAGGGTTAAGCTGGAGAACTGACACAAATTAAGGTTTACTTTGAAAGTATTTGCTTTTGTAAATATAGAATTACACGTTAGTTATGGTACAATTTGATTTTAAGGTTGCACTGTTCCTAAGTGTGGTTTAACTAGTTCTGCTGGGAAGGGAGGAACACTGTTAATATTTTATTATCCAGCTCAAGTCAGTATACTATTGTGTAAGGATTCTATGCCATTACTAGTGTAGCAACGCCCTGCATGGAGGAATTTGATATATCATTTTGCCAAAATGTATTTTAGTCAAAGCTTGAACGCTATGCCAATAATGGCATTAAAAACTTAATTGAGGGAGAGGCATTTGGCTGCTGTGCTCATCAGGAACGAGAGGGTCAAAAACATGATCACGACCAGGCATTTACAAAGGCAGTGTGTTTCCTCGTGCAGTCTCGAAGAAAGGCTTTGTAAGACACTTTGCAAGAACGGTTGGTGCATGCTCACCTTCCAAGCAGAACCAGATTTTCTTCTTTCTCTGCCAAATGCGGCATATATACCTTTATGGTTTCACTCACATGACTGTTACACTTCACCACATTTAGAATGATGAGAACACTGGTACATTGTGTTCTGTTAGTTGCAGTCATTTCATCTGCTTTCCTCTCAATTTTCTCTTCGCAGTGAATAGTAATTAAAAATGTGAAATAAATGGTGAAATGAAGGATGAAATATCTGGTCTTGAAATTTAAAATCCTTAATTTTATTTCAAGATTCCCTCGTCTATTTTGTTCTCTCACTCTCTGATGATCCCGTTTATGTTGTGCCACCCAAAGAAGCAGTGTTTGCAGCAGTCCGGTTACACTTCCTAAATGTTGCTTGTTAGTATTTTGCATAATTGTCCGACGGTCTCTGTCAATGCTTTGCTTCAACTTTCAGACAGATGGCTTTTTATTATCTTTAAGCACTCTTTGATATGATGCAGAATACACAGATGAATCGATGATTGCAATCTGCCCAGTCCCTGATGCAGCAGAGGAACCCCAAACCAAAACGTTTACGCTAGCATGCTTCACAGTTGGTATGAGGTTCTTCTCATGAAAAGCTGTCTTAGGTCTGTGCCAAACATGTCTACTGCTACTGTGCCCAAACATAGAGTTGTTTGGCCAGAGCAACAGTAGTAACAGTTGGCACACTTTGATTCATCTGTCCAGACTACACTATTCCAAAAGGCCTGGTCTTTGCTTATATGTAAATTGACAAACTGTAGTTTTTCTCTAATGTTGTTTTTGGACAGCAAAAGCTTTTTCCTGGCACACCTGCCACGCAGGTCAAATTTGTACAATCTTTTTCTGGTTGTTGAATCATGCACTTTGACAGCAACAGCTGCGAGAGTTACCTGCAGGTTTGATAGCAAAGAGAACAACAGACCCTAGATGTCTAAGTTTTGAGTAAGACAAGCTCTACCTCTCACTCCTTAAGAAGGCTCTGATCATTGACACTTTATCTGGAACTCCTGATAAATACAGGAGCGAACTTGAGTTTTCCATGTGACCACTCTATTTTTTAAAATGTAAATTATGATGACTACAAATGCTAGTTTTCGGTGTCATTTGTTTGAATATATGACCTTTATCTGTAGCACAGTTTGAAAGAGGATAAAGTCTTAGCTTGTTTAAATATGAAGTAAAAGTCAACTGTTTCCACAGGATATACTTAATAATTGTTTGAGCAAATCATGTTTGCTGTTTTGCAATTACAAATATACAACTAAATAAGTTTGGAGTTACAAGTTATGGCTTAGATTTTTTGTTCTTTTATCATCAGAACTGAGAGACTGAAATGGTCAGACTCCATAACAGTGTTTTCTATGTTTGATCCTGTGAGAGTTCAGGTACCTTCTGGTGTCCATTCAGTGATAGTGATTGGGAGTAGTTGATTCAAATTAATCAAAGGAAATTTATTTTAACCCTTTTTCAGTGTTGTTTTCGCCCACACTTGTGACAGAATGAACACTTACTGTATAGTCATAAGTCTGATTGTTTCACCAAATAAACTGTCTGAGATGTATTTAAATGTATGTTTATCAGAAAAGGCATGGAACAAGTGGGTAGCACACTGCAGGGCTCCAATGTTCACTTCTCCCCCAAAAATGACATTTCAAGCACCGTGGTTCTTCATCAGACAGTCATCTTGTTGTAAGGGCGTTCCGCGAAAACATTTAAGCACTGCGCCTAAGCTTTTCTATGGTGGGGGAAACCCTGTATAATGTTTGGTATGTACCATCATCTCAATGCTTTGTTGTGGCCACTGTTGACAGTCATTCTATGGGTACCGTGAAACTGCTTTGCTGTTGCTGTTTCAGATCCACAGTTCCTACACTACCATCTTGTTCATTATGTATACATTCGCGGGGGGCTTGCAACTGGAGTATGCTAGTGAATGCAATACAGAATTTGAAGATTTCTGTAACAGGTGGCAGACTGCAGAAGCTGATACTAATATCAGCATCTTATACAGCAGTCAAGAAATATCTTTTACATGATTTAAGAAACATTTATGCAAAGAATCCTACACACATAGGAATGTAAACAAAATATATGAAGAGTTCAGGCAAAGGTATCTGACATTCCACATTCAGCATTTGTAACCTTTATGCACCAGTTTTTGTAAACTCAACATTTCTGCCTTAAATGTTATCAGAAGCCCTGAAGTTGCTTCCGTTTGTCATTTTAAATGGAAAACAAAATGAAAAGTTCACCAGGCACCATCCTGACAGAAGCAAAGGATGAGTGCAACTCTTGCAGAGCTGAAAGTAACTGATGATGTAATATTACATCATCACCTACGCAAGTCTCATCTGGTGCAATGTGTAACATATACTGCAGTAAAGTTATTATTATTATTATTATGGGTTATTTGAACCACAATCACAGTTTTAATGGTTGATGCACTTAATTTTAAGACCAGTGTATGTACAATACCATATTTGTTTTAACTGTGAAATGCTGTACTCTCTGGGAAATGGAATGTGCCAAAACCTAATTTTTTGTGTTTTGTTTTTTTTTTCTTTTCTCATCAGGCTGTCGACAAACTGGAGAAACATATCCAAGAAATGGACGACGGCAGCTACATCGAGTTTGATGTGCCGGAGTTCAGTAACACTGTTCTGACCCAACTCAATGAGTTGCGGCTGCAGGGGAAGCTGTGTGACATCATTGTTCACATTCAGGGCCAACCATTTCGAGCCCACAAGGCCGTGCTGGCAGCAAGTTCACCCTACTTTCGTGACCACTCAGCTCTCAGCACCATGAGTGGCCTTTCCATTTCAGTCATCAAAAGCCCTGAAGTGTTTGAGCAGCTTCTTGCTTTTTGCTACACAGGTCACATGTCCCTGCAACTCAAGGATATTATCAGTTTCCTCACTGCTGCCAGCTTTCTACAAATGCAGGCAATCATTGATAAGTGCACCCAAATCCTGGAAAGCATCCATTCCAAGATCAGCCTCCCAGTTAGTGTCTGCAGCCCAGAGAAGGACAGCTTGCAGACCAGCCGCAATGGAGTCAATGACAGCAACCTCTTTATAAACCCTACCCAGATCTCCCCCCCTTACTACTCCCGGCAAAACCAGGCAGGCCATGAAGCACGTTTAGAGCTGGCAGGAAAAGCCCTGGGCCGGGCGCGACAGCAACAGGAGGAAGGCCAGTCGGACCGTGGCAGTAGTGACAGTGTGTCAGAGCATGATGCCCCCATAGAGGGAGAAACGGAGCAAGTGGAACTGATTGGCAAAGATGGGCAAGTAACAGATGTGCATGTGAAGATAGAAAAGACCGACCGACCCACTTACTCAGATAGCTCCTCAGCTGGTGATGATGGCTACCACACAGAGTTGGTAGATGGAGAGCAGGTATTGGCTGTTAGTGTGGGTTCTTACGGTCCAGTTATCCAGTCTGCTACCTATTCTTACTCAGGGCTGTCCTCCCCGTGCTTTGTCAACCTTAGCAGCTCCAGTCCTTCTCGCTCCATGTTAAGTGGCTTCAGAGGTGGTCGAGCCAGGGCAAAGCGCCCACTAGCCATCCCGGCAGGGGTGCTGAGTCATATCAAACCAGGCTCAGAAGATGGCGAGTCAGTTGTGGGACCCACAGGGCTGGAGAATGATGTGCGAGAGCGTAGCCTGCGGAGCCAGTGGTACCCCTACAATGAGAGACTCATTTGCATCTACTGTGGAAAGACCTTCAATCAGAAAGGGAGCCTGGACCGCCACATGCGCCTGCACATGGGAATCACCCCATTTGTTTGTAAATTTTGTGGCAAGAAGTACACAAGGAAAGACCAGCTGGAGTACCACATCCGTGGCCACACGGACAACAAGCCCTTCCACTGTCAGATCTGTGGCAAATGCTTCCCATTTCAGGGCACCCTTAACCAGCACCTGAGGAAGAAGCACATGGGAGCATCAGAGGGCAACAATCACATGGACTCTCCAGAGAGGACGGAAGCAAGCTCAGGTCAGAAGGACCAAGAGGATACGTCTGAGGGCATGGCCTTTGAGGCACAATATGCAGAAGAGGCACCAGCCAATGATATGGAGGAGAGTTCAAAATGCAGTCCAGAGGAGGCTCAAGCATCGAGATGTGATTTTTAGGTCCTGCTTCAGGTTAAGGAAGCTTTAAGAAATGTTTATTTCAACTCATTTTAAAGGACTCTCTTCTTTTTGAATTAGCTCCCTCTACTAAGTACATTTCTTGTGTCAAGGGTTTCTGTCAATTTTGTGAAAGTTAAATGCTAAATGCAGAAAGAAAATGGGTGCTTTATAGAAATTTGATTCTTTCGAGCAAAGGGAGTAACAACTTACTATTTTTGAGAGGGTCCCAATAATCAAGACCCCCTTATTGATTTCTCTTTTTATCTTTCCATGTTTTTTAAAACATATTTACAGAGTTATATAGGCATGTTGCAATAATTGATAATGTGAAAGCTCTGATAAGATGCTTGTCATATCACCTTTTTACCTGACCTGTTTTTGCACATGTGGCCACAGGAGGTCACTTACTCACAAGGAATGATTTTTCTGCCAGTGCAAAGCTTCGTGTGACATATCCGTTCAATACCTCATGATGCAACTACATACTCATAACAGACAGTATTTTAACTTAAATGAAACTCACCAGGTTCTACCTCATAGCCAAGAACCTACCAGGCACAGATGTGTTCACCGTTTATAATCCGTTTTAGGTTATATGTACAGTATCTTATTGCCAAACCCTGTAAAGAATATTCTTTCAACACAAAGCCTTGATACTTAGGGGAAATATTCCTTGCTGATTGTATGGACTAGGGACAAAGTCCTTGTCAAATGTTTCGTGGTCAGCCAGGCTAAAATGATGATTAAGAAGGTGCTATGTTAGGAGTGCATTAAATTTGCTCGCTTACTTGTGTGCTTTTGGCAGTTGTGGAGAATAGAGTAAGAGAATGGCCCTGTTATTTTTCAAGATACAATTTTGCTGTCTTGTAATATTTGTTCAACAAAACACTTCAGGATTTTTTTCCCTCATCACTACTGGAGATCTCACTCTGTTGGCCTAGGCATGGTTTTAGATGCTGCCATCCATGTAATGGGTGAATTACGTCCATACAGTGAAGTCATTTGTATTCCTCTATACTCTCATGGCAGATTTATACAGAATTATTGTATATGTACTTGTTTTGTCCTAAGGTAGGCTTCCAATTCAATACTCAGTGTCTAAGTGAGACAGGAGTACTCATTGTCAACTCAGCACAGCAGGAACAGCTCTGGATCTGTTCACATAAATCACTATAGTATACTAGTCTGAACAATATGCAAACAGAAAGAACAAAGGAATCTCAGCCATTGTGACATGGTTTTTCTTCCATTATTTGAAAGAGCTATTGGTTTCTTTCCGTTTTTTTCCGTCTTGTCCTACCTTTTCTGATGGGACAGTTGATCTGTGATTATTGTTTTCTGCATTGTTTGGGGTCAAATGCAGACTCGGAACATGTTTTCCTCATATATCAGTCCTATTTTATGGCATTGTCATAGATGGGACATAGCTAGATTACAGTTAAGAGGTAAATGTTTTATTAGGTGGCTGGTGATCCAAAGTATTGATGCACTTTGCAGAGTTAGTGGGTGGGCTGGATGTTATCCCAGCGATAAAATGTGCTAATTTCTGTCTTAATTCTGATGCAGCAGCGGCAGTATCAGAGTAGTACTTGCTTCACAGCAGTGATTTTTTCTCTGAGTTAAAAAAAAATTGTTGTGAACTTTGATGAAACTCTGCAATCACATGAATACTATTGGCTTCAAGTTATGCATATGGCAACACTGCATTTTATCTATACTATTTGAATATGGGGTGAGGGATGGGGAGTTGTTAGCTTATAGAGACTTGGATTTATTTCCATGGTAATTTTAAAATCCATATCCACACGGTAAAAGGGCACTTAGAAGGCCTGATTGATTATACTGTCATAATTTGCAAATCTAAACCTCAGCTGGGTGGTTCCTTTTGTGCTATCCTGCTTTCTTACTTGCCATCCAGCTGTTTAATGCCTTTTTTGAAAAGCACCTGCTATATGCTTTTAGTTTGTCCCATCTGGTCCATGCTGAATTTGTGTCAATGAATTGATTTCTTTTACAGTTTTCATATAATTTTCTACTTTGTGTGCATATGGTGGGAGAATATTGCGTTTTGTTGCTTATGTCTAATGTTACGTCAAGAGTGCAGTCCTTTTTATTCCTCTGAATGTGCAGTTGTCATCTTTACTCATTGACAGTTAAGATAGCAAACCAAAATTTGGGGAATTTTTGCAAAAATCGGTATAGCTAGCTTTTCGTTATCTTTTGTGTACGAATTAATTACCAACACTTTTAGTCATCATCACCAACAGTCTGTCAGCCTGTAAAGTACTTTTAGATGAATGTTTTTTGACAAAGTCAAGTTTATTTCTCTAAGCAGCTGACTTGTGCTGTTTTGTCAGCTGATCTGACCTCACCAAAATCAGTTTCTGACTAATTTGAACCTCACTATAATGATTTTTGCCCTTCATTTTGAAAAAAAAAAAAAAAAAAGAGGAGGCCACACATGCCCTCTTGAAATATTGTCAGTGATGTTTTGTGAATACTGGGTACAAACTCCTAAAATAATTTTGTGCCAAGAGACCACACCAAAGACTAATGGGTGATTTGTAAAGGTAAATTCTGACTGTATTGCGTAATTGAATGCTCATTAAGAAGAATAGGTTCCTAATTTAGTGTAGGGCTAGTTTATTGCTATTTACAAGGAATGGATGTTTCCCAGCTTATAACAATCACTTGTGTAAAATTTGAACAATTTGCTAAGAAGACATTAGGTAGCAAAGTCATTAGCGACAGCATATATTAAGCCATACAAAAGCTGACCATTTAAAAGTTGTGCAATGGGTATCGTAATTGTTAAAAGCCAATGTAAACAAAAGAGAGAATACTTCACAAAAAGTGGCATCTTGAACTTAGTGCCTTGCCACAAGCTTTATATTTTAGGTTCTGGCACTTAGATCACTGTGCCTCCTTTCATTTTAAAATAAATTAAATAGATTCTAATAAAATATGGCCACATCATTTATTGTAAAGTTGTGCCAAGAATGAATAGAAATTAATTCACGTCATTCTTGTCCATTTTGTAGTATTCGCAGCTCAAGTCCTGCCCCTAATTTTTTTTCACTTGTAATCATTTGATTTGTTGTTTTTTGTCACGGGATGGGCAACTGATTGTAAGGTGTAACTGATTTTGTAGCAACTGATTACAATCAAATGAGGCAGACTGGTTCCCTGCAAGCAGTTGCCCCATATTCAGAGACTATACTGTATCCCTCCTCTCACGATTGAGGACAATCTAAGCAATGTACTGTAGTTTAGGCATTTCAGTGAAGGAGGGAGATGCATGAGAAACACAAATCTACTTCCTTTTTGTTCTCTTGGAACAACTGGCAGGGAAACAGCTGCCTGGAATTTTAGCAGATAATAAACAGAATACTTGTGCAGTAGAAAAGCTTACCCTCAAATACTGTAGCTTAATTGCACATTGCTCAACCACAAAATTGTATGAAATTGCCAATGGATAATTTTTTAACTTGAGTTTTCTTGTATTTGTGTCATTGATTGTGCACTTACAGTTTTTTTTTGTTTTGTTTTGTTTTTTTTTGTTTAAAGTATGTACCAGTTCCATCCGGGAAGTCTAGTTTATCTCTGTAGTTACCTGCAAGGGACTCAGCTATAATGGCCTCAATCAGTTTGGTAGGGACCTTTTCCCCTTAAATGGTGCTTTTAGACTAGTCAGGTTTTTTTGTTTTTTTGTTGTTTTTTTTTTCTCCTCAAATGAGTAAACAAAGTCCATGTATTCATTATAGACGAATGGAGGGAAAATTGTTTAAATGCTTTTCATGAACTATAGTTACTTATGTGATAGTACACACCTACAGAACCAACTGAACTTGAGACACACACACACTTACACTCAAATCAATTCTTTGTCAGCTCCTACTTTCACTCCTCTGAGAGGAACAGGAGATGCATTTTGGGCCACAAGTAATCAAAAGGAAGTGTTTACAAGGAAGGCTGTCAGACTACTTTTTGAAATTGCAGCTCGTCCTATTCCTTTTATAATAAACTCACTTCAGGTAGTTTACGAACACTGATAAGGCTTAGAAAAAAATCGTAAGTCTTCCATAGCATTTCTGTCAGTTTCTGTCCACTGTGTATTATTAAAAAAAAAAAAAAGCAATAACCTTTTTAAAAGTGTAAGGGGTGTATTGGGATCATGAAGCCTATTGAAATATTGGCCTGTCATATATCAAACAAACTGAATGTCAGGGAGCTGTTGAATTGAAGTAGGACCAGGACAATTTGATATTGATTTTATTTTTTATATGTTTTCTGAAACTTTGGACAGGTTGACTTCCTCTTTAAAAAAAAATATATATAAAAGTGAAAAAGTGGTGTTGCTTGCTGATGTTCTAAAATGCTCATCGAAAATCCAGTGGTAGTAAACTGCAACACAAGAACTGAGCGCGTGGTTCAGTCATCAAACTCAGTGGCACTGTTCAGAGTTGCACCTCCAGCTGAGTCAAATAATGAAAGGGATTTTGGGCTGTATAGCCACTGTTTTGGGAGCAGGCTATCTGTTGGCATGTCGAGGTTCAGTGATCTCCCGTGGCTCCTCATGCACCGAGACTGTAGTTGTAGTTGTTCAGGAACAGAGGGGAAGTTTTCAGTCTAGATATTGTTCCTTTTCCTTTTTTAACTCCCTAAACTCTGCACTATGTTGTCTCTGGCTCATATGTATTTGGTGACAAGGCAAAAAAACAACAACATGAAAACCTTAGAACTCAGGGTATATAGTGTTAAAAGTGGTCTCATTGGACATACAACCTATGTCCATAGTATAATTGTGCACTTCTCTTCAGGTGGGGAAACAAGTCCTCAGTCAGTGGTTCCCAAACATTCTGCCTCAAGGTCTCAATGAGCCCATATTTTAAACCGAGCTGAAGCTTGAGGCGCACCGGAGACCATGAACTGAACCATGATAGCAGAAATAGTCCCTGCTCCTGTTTTGTCCACTCTACACACAACCTCACAACCCAACTGTGAACCTCAGAACTCTACTGTTTTGTACAACTATGAAGTAAATGAAGCTAGCTAGAGCTGATGTTGTATCTATTGCCATTTATGAATTTATTTTATAGCATGAAATAAAATATATTTATTCAAATTATATATTTTACTCATAATCATTCTGTGCTGCTTCATTTTGGTTCTTAAGCTTGTAAATTGCTTTTTTATTATATAAAAAATGTCAATAGAATAATGCGTTTGTAAAATAAAGACGCTGATTTGGCTCAGATTTGTCTTTTTTGTTTCTCATAAGTGGGTTTATTAATTATGTATTTACATTTGCATGAAAACTCAAATGATCGAGATATAAACTTGTGGCTTAGAAGGGGAGAGAACAACAATGTTACTATTAGTAAAAGGTGTACAATCAAGAATAGGATTTAACAAAGCCGTTAGTGACCAAAGCCCATTGCATCTGAAAGACCTCATAGCACCATATTATCCCAACAGCATTTCCCTCTTACATTGCAGGCTTACTTTTTGTTCATTTCCAAAAGTAGAATAGGAGGCAAAGCCTTGAGCTATCTGGTGTGTGTCCTGTGGAAGAAGCTCCCAGTGTGGGTTTGAAAGGCAAACACCCTCTACTTTTAAGATTAGACTTAAACAAACTTCCCTATTTGATGAAGCTCGTCGTTAAATCTGACTCAGGTGACCCAGAACCATCCCTTAGTTATGCTGCTAAAGGCCCAGGCTGCTGGACGACTTCCCATGATGCACTGAGCACCTCTCCTCTTCTGTCCTCTCTTTCACTTTACATGCATTAATAATCCACCGTTGCATCTCATTAACTTTGTCTCCTCTCTCCCGTCGTCTGCATTTTGTCCTTTCTGCAGGTATCTCCGGCTCCAGAGCTGCATGTTTCTGATCTGTGATTAATGGCCCCAACAGGCTTGCCAGGTTTTACTGTCAGCTTGTTTGCTGTCTGTCTGCTATCTTTTTCTCTCTCCACTCTCCCTTCACTTCAGCTGGTGGAGGCAGATGTCCTCCTTCCCTGAGTCCAGCTTTTTTTGAGGTTTCTTCCTTTAAAGAGGGAGTTTTTTCTTCCCACTTTCACCAAAGGTGCCCTGAGATGGCTTGTGTTGTGAACTGGCGCTATGCAAATATAACTGAATTGAATTGAACTGAATTGAAAACGTGCTGCTGGCATGCAAGGAATTCACATGATACTGCAGTCATTTTGCATCTGGAGGAAGTCTGGAGGAATGAATGGCACATGTGCAACTTTGACCCTCCAGAGGGAGCTAGAGAATCACAAATACTTTTAAAGGTCACGTCTCCTTAGTGCCTGAAATCTGCGATTTTAAAGCAAGAACCATAGTCCACCTCAGAAATGACAGGCTTCAGTGACTTCAAACAAAAGGCAGCTGAAATTCAGTATTAAAGTGCTGCTAATACAAACAGAGAAAATAGACCACTGGTGTGAAAATTAAGTTAATTACTTCTAGTTGGATAAAAATAATGTTTTGATGGTGGAAAATAGGCACCTTACAGAAGTCACAGAGGCCAAGTAGGAACATATAAAACAATAAACTGCATTACTCTCAGATGGCTGGCAGTAAAATACATTTATCACCAATCTTGCTGGATCTCCAGTCAAATGCTCGACCCAATTCTCAGCAGTGTTGTTCCTCCTGTCCCGACTGTGCTAAAAAAAAATGCATCCAAAGGGAGAAATATATTCACTCAGCAGCACCGCACATGTGATATAACCTCCTGTACGGTTCCCACTACTTGTGGGTTTTTTAAAGTGAGGTCATGAAAGAGCCAAATTTCTTCTAAACCACTAAATGGGTCAGCTGTATGCTAATATAAAATAATAGCTGTACGTTCAGGGTGCTTGTTGCAGTTTGACACCGACTTCAATGAGGAGAATTCCTGTGTTTTATATAATTCTTCCCTACAGCTGGTCAGATATCTCAGTAAATAACATAAAACCTGGCAACATGTGACGTGAAATGAGCGTCGCTCATTGGTGGGAGCTCTAATAAATTGGATGAATTGTTTAAATGACAGCGTTATAGGACTGCAACGGCATCTGATCCTAAAATAACAGACTAAATTGCTCTGTTCAGTGGAATAAGAGAATAAAAAATCGCCACAAAATACAAGGCCAGGAACCCCGATGCGGTTGTGTTTCCACAAGGCGTCTTTAACTGCATTCTGTGAGCATGATGTATTGCGGCTTTGTAACACAAACTTAACTGAATACGGGTATACTGAGGATATCTTTTTTCACACATTTGTTAATATGGTCTTTCAGGGATGATTATTAGTATTGTTATGACAGTTTTGCAGTTTGAAACACGATCATTGAGTCTTCAATCAGTACTTTTGTTGGCTCACTCTGTGTCATGCAGCGATGCACACATGGCCCTGAAACTGCAAACTTCTTACAACCTCACAGGTCAGAGGGGCCATGTATGACCTACAGCAGACAGGTACTCTTGTCTTATTTATGTGCAGCTGGAGCAAGAGTTCTTGTGCCATGTTCTTTGACAACGTGATCCAATAAAAGATGAAACCCAAAAACCAAACTACATGTTTAAAATGTTCTATATGATAGATTACAGTGCTGCTGTTTCAGTCTCTTAGAAGGACGTGGAACATAAACTTTTTTCTGTTTTCTGAAGCATTATAGTAAATGCTGGTGTTGAACAGATCTCGCCGTTGCTTCTTCAAATAGTGTCTGACTCAGAGAGTCAAAGCTGACCTCATGACCATAATGGTAATGGATCCTAATTGACCTCTTAGCCTCTCAGGCCCCGGGGAATGCCATTTGTCTCTGAATGAGATGATGCTGCCACGTTTAGGAAGAAGCAGTTTAACTAGTGGGGACCAAGAGGAACCAGGTGGGAGTTTCCCACCTCTACAAGATGAAGTATAGTCCTCTGGGCCCAGATGTTCAAGAAGTTTAATCTGGATCAGAATGTTTTGCTATCTAGGATCATGTTATCTTTTTTTGCGTCAGTTTTTCAAAGCCACATGGGACTCCATCACCCTGAGCTAGATAGAGACTTTAGGTTTTAACAAACTTTAAGTGACACTTTAAATGTTTTATTCGGCCAGACAGATAACGGCACAATAAAACGATACAAACCTCCCTTTCTATTTTCAATAGTCAGACTCCTCACCTGCTACAAAGCAAATTAATCCAAATTTACATTATTCACATATACATAGTGGATATTTTGAACACGTGTTCTAAATAATAAAATGCTAAATGTTCAACAGTTAGCATTCAGAGTCTTCTATTTGTGGAGAGACCAGCTTTTTAGGCTCTGCTTTGAGGAGGCACAACAACACGGTCATATCTGATGATTGGGCTCCTGTGATGAATAACAGTTCAAATGAAATATATCATTTTTGAACTGTTTTGGGGATTCTATTTTTTTTTTCTTGTGCTTAACTGAAAGGCTCAATAGATAGCCTAATGTTAACTTTATCACCGTAACAGTTAAACAAATCAAGCACTAATATATATAAATATGTATATACTATGTGACACAAGTTTTGTATGATTTTACTCATTCTAAAACAGCCATTTTGTTTCTGAAATCCCCCCTTCTGCTGGGTTCAGCGTAATCCTGATTTTTAATTTAATTATTATTTTTTTTAAATCACATGTCTCAATCCTACTAAAAAGCTGTGAACACACACAATAGGTTTGATGCACAAATAAGACAAGATCATGTGATCTAATCTTATTTCTAATTCCCAAATCTGTATTTTTACCCTTTAAACAATGTATAGCCCAAACACGATTAGATACCATCTCAACATCTGGATCCTGGTCACCAGGGTCGTGTATCCCTGGAGAAATCTCTTCCCATGATACCAGTGTGGAAACTGTTGGTTTCCCCCAACCACCTGAGTGCTAAATCACTCTACAGGAAATACGTAATGTGACAAGTTATTAAAGTTGACCTCTGACCTGTGGGCCTGACTCAGGCAGAAACACAATCCTCGGGCCGGCGGTGGCTGCAGGGCACAGGTGTAGCTGCTCCACATGTGACGGAATGGAAAACACTGAAAATGAAGCCGCCAGCTGGCAGGTAAAGTTACATTTCTGTCATATCGGCTGCTTTTTGTCGATGCTTTGTGAATTTAAAGCAGCCGCTAACTGGAGGAATTAGCTAGCTTGTTAGCTAGCTAGTGACTAAACGCAAATGGCTAACTCAGAACTCTGACATTTCCTCCCTCATTTTGACATTTCAGCCTTTGGTTGCAGTTTAAATAGTTTGTGAACACTTGTTTGTAATTGTATGTAAAAAAAAAAAACACTATTGTATTGCTTGTGGGTTCATGATATTGTGTCTAGCCGCCTACCTAACATGTCAGAGTCGCTAATTTACTTTATTTAGTACGCTTTGCATTAAAAAAAAGACACTTTTAAACTCTAAAATAATCAAATTAGCTGCGTCTTTGTCATATTATAGACTTTTCACAGCACATATTTTCACTTGTCATGTCAGAAGAAACGCACCATTAGACTCTAAAATGAATGAATTAGCAGCTTCTTTGTTTGGTACTAATACAGGGCTCCTTCAGGCGGACATGTTGATGTATTACTACAAGGAAAGTACAGGTGCAATAAAGACGGCTGTGTTCCACTTAGCTGTGGTCCTGCTTTTGTGTTCGCTGGTTCACTGTCATGGCTGTCATCATTACTTCCACCTGTTCTTTTCCTGCTGTGATAAGTCAAAAATGTCTGCACTGACAATAGAGTATTATGCTCACTGCTGCACTGAGGCCCTAAATACAGCCAAGACATTGTCAGTGTTATTAGGAACATCTGTGGTTCTGCTGCTGTATGACAAATCAAAATGTACGCTGTGGAAACGGCCGATAACCACGAGGATGAAACATTTCAAGGAAAAACTGGCTTTAGATTTTTCTGATAGATATTGTGATTTCATTTCCAAGCTTCACTCAGTGTTCACTGTGTAATAGATTTAAAACGAGATAGAGCCATATCACTTGATGCATCATCAAAAGCCTGACTGTGGTGACAGGAGGAGGACAGCATTCATTTATTAAACTATTGAGATGACGGTTTAGACTCTGGGTCAGATGTGCAGCGACATGTATGAGGTTGTTAAATATTGAGACTGGGCTCGTGTCAGTCTAACCACAGTGTACAGCCAGAACTGCTTTATAAATATTGATCAGTGAATAATTTTCAACTTCTGAAAGTTTTGTATTAAATGATGCTGAATTACAGCATTGCTATAGTTATACAATAGTCTCCCCTCATAGATCCTAAGTTGCAGTCTTTGCAATATGCTAATTATACGGTTTCAAATTCCAAGTTTAATTTTAAACCAGTTAGTCCTAAAAAAAAAAAAAACAAAAACCCAAATGTATCAAAGTTCTCTGAAATTATGAAGTTCGTTTTTTGTTTGTTTGTTTTCTTTTTTCATTCATTGCCTCCCGGTTAGGATGCCTGGGATCTTTCTGTGTGGAGTTTGCATGTTCTCCCTGTGCAGCGGGGGTTCTCTCTGGGTTCTCCGGCTTCCAAAAACATGCTGAGGTTAACTGGTGATTCTAAATTGTCCGTAGATGTGAATGTGAGTGTGCTTGGTTGTCTGTCTCTAAGTGTGGCCCTGTGATAGACTGGTGACCTGTCCAGGGTGTCCCCTGCCTTCACCCTGAGTCAGCTGGGATAGACTCCAGCCCCCCACGACCCTAGTGAGGATTAGGTGGTGTATAGATAATGGATGAAGGCCTTAAAATGACTTAGATGTAAATCTGCACTGTTGCTTACATTACCATGCATAAATCTATAAAGTCCCTGCCTCTCTCTCCACCCACCCCTTCCTTCTCCTGCTTGAACACACCAGCTCAAACATAGCTCTGCACAAAGACTGTAAAACTGCTCCCTGCTACACAAAGGCAAGATGTAATATTTGGAGTAATCCAGCCATACATGTTCAGACCAGAACCCAGTTCAGAAGTAGAGTGTTGCTCAAAGGGAATCCAAAGGAAACTCTGAATGTGTTAGGTTTCTCTATTTAAAATGCCAGCTGTCATTGGTACGATGCTCAGCAATGGTGCTGACTGCTTATTTTGCTCGTGAAATGTCCAGCATATAAAAGCACCATATAGACATGTTATAACGAAGTAAAAAACTCAGAATGTTCACAAATGCTTTAAAATGTGACATTCATGAATGTTTCAACATGAATCTGCAGCTTTAAACTATAAATAATAACGACTAATCAAGAAGTAACTAAAACATGGCCGCCGCTATAGCTCACCTAGTTGAGCTGGCGGCCTATATACAGGGGCTATAGTCCCCAATGCAGTGGCCATGGGTTTGAATCCCGCTCATGACCCTTTGCTGCAAGTCCTTACCCCATTCTTCTCCCTTACTTTCCTGTCTCTCTCTTCACTGTCCTATATAATAAAGGCAAAAAGGGCAAAAAAACAATTTTAAAAAAAAGAATAAGAAGAAAAAGTAACTAGAACATACCCAGCACACATCTGTTCACCTAATTATTGTGTTTAAGCAAAAGCAAAACTGAAATTCGATTTGCTTAACTGAAGTAAGTTAGAGTCACTCTAACGCTTGATCTTAAATTGGTGACATCATTTTTGGTACGTTTTGCTCAGGATGACACATGTTTAAATTACTATGCTGAGGCTTGAATACACCGTTTCCAAAAGCAAGCCTTTAAACATTCTTCTCAGTGAGTATATTGTGGTTTATTGTTTTTTTTTAAGCATTTAAAATGTGTGAGTTAACATGAGTGTGCCTTGCTGAGTTGGCATGACGTGTCAACCGAGCCCCAGCGAGAAAGGAACATCTGTCAGATTCTGAGAAACCACTCCTTTTTCCCGATATAAGCCTTTTCATGTTGTTCATATTTTCCTTTATTAGAACTTGAGTCAAACTGCTGTATGAAGTTGATCCATGCTGCAGTCATTTTGACTCATGGGCGAGTAATGGTTTAGAGGCTCTTGATGTACTGCTGCTGATTGCACCTGAGATAGTTTTTAAATGAATTTATCAAACTCATGCCAGATAACCAAGTTTAATTGTGTGTCTGTGTGTCCTGTGTCTGCATGCAATTATTTATAAAGAGAGGTCTTTACGGAATGAAAAAATGCAGAGTGTACAGAGTTCTGCTGTGAGAGGTCACAGGCTGCACATGGAAAAAAATGTGTCATGTACCAAATGAAAGTATCGCTATCCACTTCTCAAGGATACGGCAGATTACACTCACCGAGAGAGATTTTTTATTTGTCTCACTGTAAAAATTCCTCACTAACAAGTTTTGTTGGACTAGCCACAATAATACCTTACAAAATAACATTTCCATTGTGCTAAGGAAAATTCCTCTCGTCGATCCCTGAGAGATTTCCTGTAAAGTCCCCGAGGAGGACTTGCAGACGCTTTTTGGAAGAACATGAAACAGTGGTCATGGCACGTGAGCTGTAAAGGTACAAGGAAATCTGCACATCTCCACGTTTGGAAATCCATTCAGATGTTGAGCTTGTGGAAAATGGAAAAAAAGAAAAACTTGAATTCAATAGTTCCACTATGTAAGTAATAAACAATGAAGTGATTATTTTTCTCAAAGAGAAGCCTCGCCACATTATTACGTGTTTCTATTTTTAAGCATCTCTAATAACTCCCATATGCAATGATTTAACAGCAGCAGTGGGGAGTGTTTGAAATAAATGAGTTGGAAAAGAAAAAAAAAAGATGCTGGTCATCTTTTACTGTCTAACTGTTTGGTGTCGCAGTGCACAAAGCTGTGTTTCTTGCTGACTTTGCACTGAGACAATGATCGTCTCTGCTTAAGTCACTGTTGGGTCACCTCAGTGGAATGCTCCATTGCACAGACGTCAGATGTGCCATGATTTCAGAGACAGACAGCGAAATGATAGCATACATCTCCTAACTTGGAATGCAGTGTTTTTCCTGGCTCAGAACAGACCCTTGAGGGGGGTGTGGGGGGGGTCTAGCTGCACAACAGCACACTCGGTCCACGTACAGTAAGTGCAATGAGTCTGTGTTACCCTATTTGACAGAAATCTATGCGTTTTCCTGTTATTTCTGAGCATTCGATATTCAAAAATGTCTATTATTCTTCAGTAAATGAAACCCCAGTTGGTTAAAAAAATGTATTTTCTTTCATTTTTACTGTCATCATTATGGCCCTGGTGATTTTCCTTTGGCGCTGGTTGAAACCTCTTTGGGGGTGGAGGGGTTACGCCAAAAAATTCCTTAATGCAGGAAAAACTCTGGTGTGTCTTGACAGTCTGTGGTGAGTTATGACAGAAAGATGTAGTGATCATACTGAAGAGGAGAATGCTCAGAGGAAATAGATGACAAAAAAGATGGATGTGATTTCACTTCATGGATGCTCGTTGGCATAAAATATGTTTTGATGATGGTTTCTTTACAGGCGGAATGGTTCTGTTTAAAATCAGGCCTAAAAAGTTAGCGTCGGTGGATTTTAATTACGCAACTTTTATTGAAATTATATAATTCGGCTCTATTCTGTGGTTGCACTGGCTACTTGAGCAAATATTTTAGCATAACACTGGCTCACAACCACTGGAAAATGGGAAGGGAGGTACAGCGGAAAAGTCACCTCCCCTTCACAGTCCTCGCATAGTGGTAGGTGTCAAAACATTTAACATCCTGAACACAAGCGCTGACATCTTCAATTCAAGCATGTTTCATGCTCTGACTGCCTTTCACATTGAAGTAGCTGTCTGAGAGCCACATGTTGTTTTTTAAATGGATACATTTTAAACCTGTAATTTATCCTAATTTGTTCATTATGTTTAGTAGAGCTTTTAATAATGAACAGTAAAGTTGTGTGGCGTGACTAGTCCCTTGGTGGATGCCTCGTTGTTTGTTTTTTTTTTGCTCATCGTAAAAGCACGAAAAGTTTGTGGTCGAGGCCCCCAGTGGAAAAGTGGTGCAGCGGTTTCTCCCGGTATGAATGCATTTACTGATACGGTGAAGTGAAACAGCTTTCGTGGGAGCACAGGAAAGTCAAAAGTGGTTCTATTGAAAGCACAAGGACACGGACTTTTACAGATGTGCAACAACAATACAGGCCAGTTTGAAGGTTCAGGTTTGAAAGCTCAGGAAATGCGGTTCTTTTTGTGCTGAGTGAGCACTGTGTCAGCTCAAGGTTTTCCATGTCGGTTGAGGAGTGGGGGCTGCACAGGCCACCCTTACTGAAGGTTTTCCATCGTGGTGAGTCCTCAGACATACACAGCATCCAAAGAGTCTGTCGTCTCTGTTTATGGAGACGATGAAACACCATCCTCTGTTTTACCACGATTATGTTAATTGACAAAGCAGGCTTAAACTGGTTCTAAGATGCAATTGCTATTTAAAAAAAAAAAAAAAAAAAAGTGT
>NW_007577775.1:681139-682563 GCF_000690725.1 Stegastes partitus
TGCAAATTTAAGCAAATTTGCATTATAGGACATAATGAAAAGCAGATGTACCAAAAGCTGTGGTTGCTAAAAGTAGAGGCTATGATGAGCTTTCAGTATGCGCACATCAATAATAATTGAATAATTTTCACCTTGCTCATATCTTTTGCTCAAAAATACAGAATAAATAAAAAAAATAGTTGTTGACCCTTCCAGTGAAAATCAACTCTTTTACCTTGTTAATCCATATGGTGTTTTTTCAAATTATTTTTTTTTACACAAGAAGACGGACCACGAGTGAAAGGAGCCAGTAGCTGAGCATTTCCACCATGAAACTGCAGTTCACTATTGTTAGTCTCTAACACGCAGGTTTAGGCTTTTGGGATGTCATATGTAACAAACTTAACAAACCAATTCTGGCAGCTGCAAGAGTAGGACTTTATGTTTCATTATTTTTCTTCAGAATCTGTTTCTGGGTCGAACATGTATGACTGAGTTACTTCCAATATTACAGCTTGCTATTGTATTGTGTGGAGTAGTTTTACAGTGCTGGAGCGGAGTAGGTGAACGGTGTGCTCGAGCTGCAATGAGTGGGTAGCTGTGGGTGGAAGAAGAGGTGGAGACTGTGTAGATCTCTGCATTCTAGAGGAAGCAACAGTGTAAAGTTAGCTCTGTGCCATTTTAATGCACAAAGGGATTCATTTCATGGAAAAATTAAATATGGAACTTTGATACACAGAGATGATTTTTTGGGGATTAAATCAACAACGGAGAGGGACTTTAGAAACAATACCTCACTCAGATTTCATAGTTTAATCAAATCAAATTTAAGTTTTAGTTTGTGCAGTTTAGATTGTTTCAAAATGGTATATTTGATATGGTAAAAACATATTATCAAGGGGTTATAGCCTACTATAGAAGCTCTTTTTTTGCATGCTTCAATATATTGGGTGGCATGTAATGTTGATACTTCAAGTGATGGGTTGCCTTTAAGGAGAATTAACCACAGAAAGCTGCATTAAAAACTGATAAAATGGAAATGACTTTCATGCCATTTTGACTGTACATATTGAATAGATTATTGAAAAGCACTGAGTGCTACTAAAGTGAAGATAATTTCCTGAGAGGGATAATTGAAAGTATCATCCCAGTAGTGAATAGTCTATTGCTTGTCCTCATGAGAGAAACCTGAGAGTAGGAGTGTGACTTGCATTACAAGAAGACACCTAAAATGTCTGCACACATGGTAAATCCACCAAAAGAGAAATCTTTGAATTTCATCTGGGATCAAACTTTGGAGCCCTCTAGTTAAAATGGGCAGGATAGTTGTGCCACCAGTTTTTAAGGTACACATTAGACAAGTATAACACTGACATAAGTTCTGCAAACTGATATGATCCTAAAGCCAGATTTAGAGCAAATATGCCCATTGTCATTGGACAAAC